>NW_026989298.1:0-97752 GCF_030222135.1 Aotus nancymaae
GCCTGTTTTGGGACTCTGCAGAGAAAGTGTTTGCAGACTGCTGAATCCACACAAGGGTTTAACTCTGGAAGTTGAGTGCACACATTGACAACCGTTCTGTTAGATAGCTGCGTTTTGGATTTAGAAGCAGATATTTCCCTGGGCTTACTGCTGTTTCTTCCATATGCCGGTAATGGGCTGAAAACGCCTGTTTTGGGACTCTGCAGAGAAAGTGTTTGCGGACTGCTGAATCCACACACGGCTTTAACTCTGGAAGTTGAGTGCACACATTGACAACCGTTCTGTTAGATAGCTGCGTTTTGGATTTAGAAGCAGATATTTCCCTGTGCTTACTGCCGTTTCCTCCATGTGCCGGTAATGGGCTGAAAACGCCTGTTTTGGGACTCTGCAGAGAAGGTGTTTGCAGACTGCTGAATCCACACACGGGTTTAACTCTGGAAGTTGAGTGCACACATTGACAACCGTTCTGTTAGATAGCTGCGTTTTGGGTTTAGAAGCAGATATTTCCCTGGGCTTGCTGCTGTTTCTTCCATATGCCGGTAATGGGCTGAAAACGCCTGTTTTGGGACTCTGCAGAGAAAGTGTTTGCAGACTGCTGAATCCACACACGGGTTTAACTCTGGAAGTTGAGTGCACACATTGACAACCGTTCTGTTAGATAGCTGCGTTTTGGATTTAGAAGCAGGTATTTCCCTGTGCTTACTGCTGTTTCTTCCCTATGCCGGTAATGCGCTGAAAACGCCTGTTTTGGGACTCTGCAGAGAAAGTGTTTGCAGACTGCTGAATCCACACACGGGTTTAACTGTGGAAGTTGAGTGCACAAATTGACAACCGTTCGGTTAGATAGCTGCGTTTTGGATTTAGAAGCAGATATTTCCCTGGGCTTACTGCTGTTTCTTCCATATGCCGGTAATGGGCTGAAAACGCCTGCTTTGGGACTCTGCAGAGAAGATGTTTGCAGACTGCTGAATCCACACGCGGGTTTAACTCAGGAAGTTGAGTGGACACATTGACAACTGTTCTGTTAGATAGCTGCGTTTTGGATTTAGAAGCAGATATTTCCCTGTGCTTACTGCTGTTTTTTCCATATGCCGGTAATGGCCTGAAAACGCCTGTTTTGGGACTCTGCAGAGAAAGTGTTTGCAGACTGCTGAATCCACACACGGGTTTAACTCTGGAAGTTGAGTGCACACATTGACAACCGTTCTGTTAGATAGCTGCGTTTTGGATTTAGAAGCAGATATTTCCCTGTGCTTACTGCTGTTTCTTCCATATGCCGGTAATGGGCTGAAAACGCCTGTTTTGGGACTCTGCAGAGAAAGTGTTTGCAGACTGCTGAATCCACACACGGGTTTAACTCCGGAAGTTGAGTGCACACATTGACAACCGTTGTGTTAGATAGCTGCGTTTTGGATTTAGAAGCTGATATTTCCCTGTGCTTACTGCTGTTTCTTCCATATGCCGGTAAAGGGCTGAAAACGCCTGTTTTGGGACTCTGCAGAGATAGTGTTTGCAGACTGCTGAATCCACACACGGGTTTAACTCTGGAAGTTGAGTGCACAAATTGACAACCGTTCTGTTAGATAGCTGCGTTTTGGATTTAGAAGCAGATATTTCCCTGGGCTTACTGCTGTTTCTTCCATATGCCGGTAATGGGCTGAAAACGCCTGGTTTGGGACTCTGCAGAGAAAGTGTTTGCAGACTGCTGAATCCACACACGGGTTTAACTCTGGAAGTTGAGTGCACACATTGACAACCGTTCTGTTAGATAGCTGCGTTTTGGGTTTAGAAGCAGATATTTCCCTGTGCTTACTGCTGTTTCTTCCAGATGCCGGTAATGGGCTGAAAACGCCTGTTTTGGGACTCTGCAGAGAAAGTGTTTGCAGACTGCTGAATCCACACACGGGTTTAACTCTGGAAGTTGAGTGCACACATTGACAACCGTTGTGTTAGATAGCTGCGTTTTGGATTTAGAAGCTGATATTTCCCTGGGCTTACTGCTGTTTCTTCCATATGCCGGTAAAGGGCTGAAAACGCCTGTTTTGGGACTCTGCAGAGATAGTGTTTGCAGACTGCTGAATCCACACACGGGTTTAACTCTGGAAGTTGAGTGCACACATTGACAACCGTTCTGTTAGATAGCTGCGTTTTGGGTTTAGAAGCAGATATTTCCCTGGGCTTACTGCTGTTTCTTCCATATGCCGGTAATGGGCTGAAAACGCCTGTTTTGGGACTCTGCAGAGAAAGTGTTTGCAGACTGCTGAATCCACACACGGGTTTAACTCTGGAAGTTGAGTGCACACATTGACAACCGTTCTGTTAGATAGCTGCGTTTTGGGTTTAGAAGCAGATATTTCCCTGTGCTTACTGCTGTTTCTTCCATATGCCGGTAATGGGCTGAAAACGCCTGTTTTGGGACTCTGCAGAGAAAGTGTTTGCAGACTGCTGAATCCACAAACGGGTTTAACTCTGGAAGTTGAGTGCACACATTGACAACCGTTCTGTTAGATAGCTGCTTTTTGGATTTAGAAGCAGATATTTCCCTGTGCTTACTGCTGTTTCTTCCATATGCCGGTAAAGGGCTGAAAACGCCTGTTTTGGGACTCTGCAGAGAAAGTGTTTGCAGACTGCTGAATCCACACACGGGTTTAACTCTGGAAGTTGAGTGCACACATTGACAACCGTTCTGTTAGATAGCTGCGTTTTGGATTTAGAAGCAGATATTTCCCTGGGCTTACTGCTGTTTCTTCCATATGCCGGTAATGGGCTGAAAACGTCTGTTTTGGGACTCTGCAGAGAAGATGTTTGCAGACTGCTGAATCCACACGCGGGTTTAACTCAGGAAGTTGAGTGGACACATTGACAACTGTTCTGTTAGATAGCTGCGTTTTGGATTTAGAAGCAGATATTTCCCTGTGCTTACTGCTGTTTCTTCCATATGCCGGTAATGGGCTGAAAACGCCTGGTTTGGGACTCTGCAGAGAAAGTGTTTGCAGACTGCTGAATCCACACACGGGTTTAACTCTGGAAGTTGAGTGCACACATTGACAACCGTTCTGTTAGATAGCTGCGTTTTGGATTTAGAACCAGATATTTCCCTGTGCTTACTGCCGTTTCTTCCATATGCCGGCAATGGGCTGAAAACGCCTGTTTTGGGACTCTGCAGAGAAAGTGTTTGCAGACTGCTGAATCCACACACGGGTTTAACTCTGGAAGTTGAGTGCACACATTGACAACCGTTCTGTTAGATAGCTTCGTTGTGGATTTAGAAGCAGATATTTCCCTGGGCTTACTGCTGTTTCTTCCATATGCCGGTAATGGGCTGAAAACGCCTGCTTTGGGACTCTGCAGAGAAAGTGTTTGCAGACTGCTGAATCCACACACGGGTTTAACTCTGGAAGTTGAGTGCACACATTGACAACCGTTCTGTTAGATAGCTGCGTTTTGGGTTTAGAAGCAGATATTTCCCTGTGCTTACTGCTGTTTCTTCCAGATACCGGTAATGGGCTGAAAACGCCTGTTTTGGGACTCTGCAGAGAAAGTGTTTGCAGACTGCTGAATCCACACACGGGTTTAACTCTGGAAGTTGAGTGCACACATTGACAACCGTTCTGTTAGATAGCTGCGTTTTGGATTTAGAAGCAGATATTTCCCTGTGCTTACTGCTGTTTCTTCCATATGCCAGTAATGGGCTGAAAACGCCTGTTTTGGGACTCTGCAGAGAAAGTGTTTGCAGACTGCTGAATCCACACACGGGTTTAACTCTGGAAGTTGAGTGCACACATTGACAACCGTTGTGTTAGATAGCTGCGTTTTGGATTTAGAAGCAGATATTTCCCTGTGCTTACTGCTGTTTCTTCCATATGCCGGTAATGGGCTGAAAATGCCTTTTTGGGACTCTGCAGAGAAAGTGTTCGCAGACTGCTGAATCCACACACGGGTTTAACTCTGGAAGTTGAGTGCACACATTGACAACCGTTCTGTTAGATAGCTGCGTTTTGGATTTAGAAGCAGATATTTCCCTGGGCTTACTGCTGTTTCTTCCATATGCCGGTAATGGGCTGAAAACGCCTGTTTTGGGACTCTGCAGAGAAAGTGTTTGCAGACTGCTGAATCCACACACGGGTTTAACTCTGGAAGTTGAGTGCACACATTGACAACCGTTCTGTTAGATAGCTGCGTTTTGGGTTTAGAAGCAGATATTTCCCTGTGCCTACTGCTGTTTCTTCCATATGCCGGTAATGGGCTGAAAACGCCTGTTTTGGGACTCTGCAGAGAAAGTGTTTGCAGACTGCTGAATCCACACACGGGTTTAACTCTGGAAGTTGAGTGCACACATTGACAACCGTTCTGTTAGATAGCTGCGTTTTGGATTTAGAAGCAGATATTTCCCTGTGCTTACTGCTGTTTCTTCCATATGCCGGTAAAGGGCTGAAAACGCCTGTTTTGGGACTCTGCAGAGAAAGTGTTTGCAGACTGCTGAATCCACACACGGGTTTAACTCTGGAAGTTGAGTGCACACATTGACAACCGTTCTGTTAGATAGCTGCGTTTTGGATTTAGAAGCAGATATTTCCCTGTGCTTACTGCTGTTTCTTCCATATGCCAGTAAATGGCTGAAAACGCCTGTTTTGGGACTCTGCAGAGAAGATGTTTGCAGACTGCTGAATCCACACGCGGGTTTAACTCAGGAAGTTGAGTGGACACATTGACAACTGTTCTGTTAGATAGCTGCGTTGTGGATTTAGAAGCAGATATTTCCCTGTGCTTACTGCTGTTTCTTCCATATGCCGGTAATGGGCTGAAAACGCCTGTTTTGGGACTCTGCAGAGAAAGTGTTTGCAGACTGCTGAATCCACACACGGGTTTAACTCTGGAAGTTGAGTGCACACATTGACAACCGTTCTGTTAGATAGCTGCGTTTTGGATTTAGAAGCAGATATTTCCCTGTGCTTACTGCTGTTTCTTCCATATGCCGGTAATGGGCTGAAAATGCCTGTTTTGGGACTCTGCAGAGAAAGTGTTTGCAGACTGCTGAATCCACACACGGGTTTAACTCTGGAAGTTGAGTGCACACATTGACAACCGTTCTGTTAGATAGTTGCGTTTTGGATTTAGAAGCAGATATTTCCCTGGGCTTACTGCTGTTTCTTCCATATGCCGGTAATGGGCTGAAAACGCCTGTTTTGGGACTCTGCAGAGAAAGTGTTTGCATTCTGCTGAATCCACACACGGGTTTAACTCTGGAAGTTGAGTGCACACATTGACAACCGTTCTGTTAGATAGCTGCGTTTTGGGTTTAGAAGCAGATATTTCCCTGTGCCTACTGCTGTTTCTTCCATATGCCGGTAATGGGCTGAAAACGCCTGTTTTGGGACTCTGCAGAGAAAGTGTTTGCAGACTGCTGAATCCACACACGGTTTTAACTCTGGAAGTTGAGTGCACACATTGACAACCGTTCTGTTAGATAGCTGCGTTTTGGATTTAGAAGCAGATATTTCCCTGTGCTTACTGCTGTTTCTTCCATATGCCGGTAAAGGGCTGAAAACGCCTGTTTTGGGACTCTGCAGAGAAAGTGTTTGCAGACTGCTGAATCCACACACGGGTTTAACTCTGGAAGTTGAGTGCACACATTGACAACCGTTCTGTTAGATAGCTGCGTTTTGGATTTAGAAGCAGATATTTCCCTGTGCTTACTGCTGTTGCTTCCATATGCCGGTAAATGGCTGAAAACGCCTGTTTTGGGACTCTGCAGAGAAGATGTTTGCAGACTGCTGAATCCACACGCGGGTTTAACTCAGGAAGTTGAGTGGACACATTGACAACTGTTCTGTTAGATAGCTGCGTTGTGGATTTAGAAGCAGATATTTCCCTGTGCTTACTGCTGTTTCTTCCATATGCCGGTAATGGGCTGAAAACGCCTGTTTTGGGACTCTGCAGAGAAAGTGTTTGCAGACTGCTGAATCCACACACGGGTTTAACTCTGGAAGTTGAGTGCACACATTGACAACCGTTCTGTTAGATAGCTGCGTTTTGGATTTAGAAGCAGATATTTCCCTGTGCTTACTGCTGTTTCTTCCATATGCCGGTAATGGGCTGAAAATGCCTGTTTTGGGACTCTGCAGAGAAAGTGTTTGCAGACTGCTGAATCCACACACGGGTTTAACTCTGGAAGTTGAGTTCACACATTGACAACCGTTCTGTTAGATAGTTGCGTTTTGGATTTAGAAGCAGATATTTCACTGTGCTTACTGCTGTTTCTTCCATATGCCGGTAATGGGCTAAAAACGCCTGTTTTGGGACTCTGCAGAGAAAGTGTTTGCAGACTGCTGAATCCACACACGGGTTTAACTCTGGAAGTTGAGTGCACACATTGACAACCGTTCTGTTAGATAGCTGCATTTTGGATTTAGAAGCAGATATTTCCCTGGGCTTACTGCTGTTTCTTCCATATGCCGGTAATGGGCTGAAAACGCCTGCTTTGGGACTCTGCAGAGAAGATGTTTGCAGACTGCTGAATCCACACACGGGTTTAACTCTGGAAGTTGAGTGCACACATTGACAACCGTTCTGTTAGATAGCTGCGTTTTGGATTTAGAAGCAGATATTTCCCTGTGCTTACTGCTGTTTCTTCCATATGCCGGTAAAGGGCTGAAAACGCCTGTTTTGGGACTCTGCAGAGAAAGTGTTTGCAGACTGCTGAATCCACACACGGGTTTAACTCAGGAAGTTGAGTGGACACATTGACAACTGTTCTGTTAGATAGCTGCGTTGTGGATTTAGAAGCAGATATTTCTCTGTGCTTACTGCTGTTTCTTCCATATGCCGGTAATGGGCTGAAAACGCCTGTTTTGGGACTCTGCAGAGAAAGTGTTTGCAGACTGCTGAATCCACACACGGGTTTAACTCTGGAAGTTGAGTGCACACATTGACAACCGTTCTGTTAGATAGCTGCGTTTTGGATTTAGAAGCAGATATTTCCCTGTGCTTACTGCTGTTTCTTCCATATGCCGGTAATGGGCTGAAAATGCCTGTTTTGGGACTCTGCAGAGAAAGTGTTTGCAGACTGCTGAATCCACACACGGGTTTAACTCTGGAAGTTGAGTGCACACATTGACAACCGTTCTGTTAGATAGTTGCGTTTTGGATTTAGAAGCAGATATTTCACTGTGCTTACTGCTGTTTCTTCCATATGCCGGTAATGGGCTAAAAACGCCTGTTTTGGGACTCTGCAGAGAAAGTGTTTGCAGACTGCTGAATCCACACACGGGTTTAACTCTGGAAGTTGAGTGCACACATTGACAACCGTGCTGTCAGATAGCTGCGTTTTGGATTTAGAAGCAGATATTTCCCTGGGCTTACTGCTGTTTCTTCCATATGCCGGTAATGGGCTGAAAACGCCTGCTTTGGGACTCTGCAGAGAAGATGTTTGCAGACTGCTGAATCCACACACGGGTTTAACTCTGGAAGTTGAGTGCACACATTGACAACCGTTCTGTTAGATAGCTGCGTTTTGGATTTAGAAGCAGATATTTCCCTGTGCTTACTGCTGTTTCTTTCATATGCCGGTAAAGGGCTGAAAACGCCTGTTTTGGGACTCTGCAGAGAAAGTGTTTGCAGACTGCTGAATCCACACACGGGTTTAACTCTGGAAGTTGAGTGCACACATTGACAACCGTTCTGTTAGATAGCTGCGTTTTGGATTTAGAAGCAGATATTTCCCTGGGCTTATTGCTGTTTCTTCCATATGCCGGTAATGGGCTGAAAACGCCTGTTTTGGGACTCTGCAGAGAAAGTGTTTGCAGACTGCTGAATCCACACACGGGTTTAGCTCTGGAAGTTGAGTGCACACATTGACAACCGTTGTGTTAGATAGCTGCGTTTTGGATTTAGAAGCAGATATTTCCCTGTGCTTACTGCCGTTTCTTCCATGTGCCGGTAATGGGCTGAAAACGCCTGTTTTGGGACTCTGCAGAGAAGGTGTTTGCAGACTGCTGAATCCACACACGGGTTTAACTCTGGAAGTTGAGTTCACAAATTGACAACCGTTCTGTTAGATAGCTGCGTTTTGGATTTAGAAGCAGATATTTCCCTGGGCTTACTGCTGTTTCTTCCATATGCCGGTAATGGGCTGAAAACGCCTGTTTTGGGACTCTGCAGAGAAAGTGTTTGCAGACTGCTGAATCCACACACGGGTTTAACTCTGGACGTTAAGTGCACACATTGACAACCGTTCTGTTAGATAGCTGCGTTTTGGATTTAGAAGCAGATATTTCCCTGGGCTTACTGCTGTTTCTTCCATATGCCGGTAATGGGCTGAAAACGCCTGCTTTGGGACTCTGCAGAGAAGATGTTTGCAGACTGCTGAATCCACACACGGGTTTAACTCTGGAAGTTGAGTGCACACATTGACAACCGTTCTGTTAGATAGCTGCGTTTTGGATTTAGAAGCAGATATTTCCCTGTGCTTACTGCTGTTTCTTCCATATGCCGGTAAAGGGCTGAAAACGCCTGTTTTGGGACTCTGCAGAGAAAGTGTTTGCAGACTGCTGAATCCACACACGGGTTTAACTCTGGAAGTTGAGTGCACACAATGACAACCGTTCTGTTAGATAGCTGCGTTTTGGATTTAGAAGCAGATATTTCCGTGGGCTTACTGCTGTTTCTTCCATATGCCGGTAAATGGCTGAAAACGCCTGTTTTGGGACTCTGCAGAGAAGATGTTTGCAGACTGCTGAATCCACACGCGGGTTTAACTCAGGAAGTTGAGTGGACACATTGACAACTGTTCTGTTAGATAGCTGCGTTGTGGATTTAGAAGCAGATATTTCCCTGTGCTTACTGCTGTTTCTTCCATATGCCGGTAATGGGCTGAAAACGCCTGTTTTGGGACTCTGCAGAGAAAGTGTTTGCAGACTGCTGAATCCACACACGGGTTTAACTCTGGAAGTTGAGTGCACACATTGACAACCGTTCTGTTAGATAGCTGCGTTTTGGATTTAGAAGCAGATATTTCCCTGTGCTTACTGCTGTTTCTTCCATATGCCGGTAATGGGCTGAAAACGCCTGTTTTGGGACTCTGCAGAGAAAGTGTTTGCAGACTGCTGAATCCACACACGGGTTTAACTCTGGAAGTTGAGTGCACACATTGACAACCGTTCTGTTAGATAGCTGCGTTTTGGATTTAGAAGCAGATATTTCCCTGGGCTTACTGCTGTTTCTTCCATATGCCGGTAATGGGCTGAAAACGCCTGCTTTGGGACTCTGCAGAGAAGATGTTTGCAGACTGCTGAATCCACACACGGGTTTAACTCTGGAAGTTGAGTGCACACATTGACAACCGTTCTCTTAGATAGCTGCGTTTTGGATTTAGAAGCAGATATTTCCCTGTGCTTACTGCTGTTTCTTCCATATGCCGGTAAAGGGCTGAAAACGCCTGTTTTGGGACTCTGCAGAGAAAGTGTTTGCAGACTGCTGAATCCACACACGGGTTTAACTCTGGAAGTTGAGTGCACACATTGACAACCGTTCTGTTAGATAGCTGCGTTTTGGATTTAGAAGCAGATATTTCCCTGGGCTTGCTGCTGTTTCTTCCATATGCCGGTAATGGGCTGAAAACGCCTGTTTTGGGACTCTGCAGAGAAAGTGTTTGCAGACTGCTGAATCCACACACGTGTTTAACTCTGGAAGTTGAGTGCACACATTGACAACCGTTCTGTTAGATAGCTGCGTTTTGGATTTAGAAGCAGATATTTCCCTGGGCTTACTGCTGTTTCTTCCATATGCCGGTAATGGGCTGAAAACGCCTGTTTTGGTACTCTGCAGAGAAAGTGTTTGCAGACTGCTGAATCCACACACGGGTTTAACTCTGGAAGTTGAGTGCACACATTGACAACCGTTCTGTTAGATAGCTGCGTTTTGGGTTTAGAAGTAGATATTTCCCTGTGCTTACTGCTGTTTCTTCCATATGCCGGTAATGGGCTGAAAACGCCTGTTTTGGGACTCTGCAGAGAAAGTGTTTGCAGACTGCTGAATCCACACACGGGTTTAACTCTGGAAGTTGAGTGCACACATTGACAACCGTTCTGTTAGATAGCTGCGTTTTGGATTTAGAAGCAGATATTTCCCTGGGCTTACTGCTGTTTCTTCCATATGCCGGAAAAGGGCTGAAAACGCCTGGTTTGGGACTCTGCAGAGAAGATGTTTGCAGACTGCTGAATCCACACGCGGGTTTAACTCAGGAAGTTGAGTGGACACATTGACAACTGTTCTGTTAGATAGCTGCGTTTTGGATTTAGAAGCAGATATTTCCCTGTGCTTACTGCTGTTTCTTCCATATGCCGGTAAAGGGCTGAAAACGCCTGTTTTGGGACTCTGCAGAGAAAGTGTTTGCAGACTGCTGAATCCACACACGGGTTTAACTCTGGAAGTTGAGTGCACACATTGACAACCGTTCTGTTAGATAGCTGCGTTTTGGATTTAGAAGCAGATATTTCCCTGTGCTTACTGCTGTTTCTTCCATATGCCGGTAATGGGCTGAAAACGCCTGTTTTGGGACTCTGCAGAGAAAGTGTTTGCAGACTGCTGAATCCACAAACGGGTTTAACTCTGGAAGTTGAGTGCACACATTGACAACCGTTCTGTTAGATAGCTGCTTTTTGGATTTAGAAGCAGATATTTCCCTGTGCTTACTGCTGTTTCTTTCATATGCCGGTAAAGGGCTGAAAACGCCTGTTTTGGGACTCTGCAGAGAAAGTGTTTGCAGACTGCTGAATCCACACACGGGTTTAACTCTGGAAGTTGAGTGCACACATTGACAACCGTTCTGTTAGATAGCTGCGTTTTGGATTTAGAAGCAGATATTTCCCTGGGCTTACTGCTGTTTCTTCCATATGCCGGTAATGGGCTGAAAACGTCTGTTTTGGGACTCTGCAGAGAAGATGTTTGCAGACTGCTGAATCCACACGCGGGTTTAACTCAGGAAGTTGAGTGGACACATTGACAACTGTTCTGTTAGATAGCTGCGTTTTGGATTTAGAAGCAGATATTTCCCTGTGCTTACTGCTGTTTCTTCCATATGCCGGTAATGGGCTGAAAACGCCTGTTTTGGGACTCTGCAGAGAAAGTGTTTGCAGACTGCTGAATCCACACACGGGTTTAACTCTGGAAGTTGAGGGCACACATTGACAACCGTTCTGTTAGATAGCTGCGTTTTGGATTTAGAAGCAGATATTTCCCTGTGCTTACTGCCGTTTCTTCCATATGCCGGCAATGGGCTGAAAACGCCTGTTTTGGGACTCTGCAGAGAAAGTGTTTGCAGACTGCTGAATCCACACACGGGTTTAACTCTGGAAGTTGAGTGCACACATTGACAACCGTTCTGTTAGATACCTTCGTTGTGGATTTAGAAGCAGATATTTCCCTGGGCTTACTGCTGTTTCTTCCATATGCCGTTAATGGGCTGAAAACGCCTGCTTTGGGACTCTGCAGAGAAAGTGCTTGCAGACTGCTGAATCCACACACGGGTTTAACTCTGGAAGTTGAGTGCACACATTGACAACCGTTCTGTTAGATAGTTGCGTTTTGGATTTAGAAGCAGATATTTCACTGTGCTTACTGCTGTTTCTTCCATATGCCGGTAATGGGCTAAAAACGCCTGTTTTGGGACTCTGCAGAGAAAGTGTTTGCAGACTGCTGAATCCACACACGGGTTTAACTCTGGAAGTTGAGTGCACACATTGACAACCGTTCTGTTAGATAGCTGCGTTTTGGATTTAGAAGCAGATATTTCCCTGGGCTTACTGCTGTTTCTTCCATATGCCGGTAATGGGCTGAAAACGCCTGCTTTGGGACTCTGCAGAGAAGATGTTTGCAGACTGCTGAATCCACACACGGGTTTAACTCTGGAAGTTGAGTGCACACATTGACAACCGTTCTCTTAGATAGCTGCGTTTTGGATTTAGAAGCAGATATTTCCCTGTGCTTACTGCTGTTTCTTCCATATGCCGGTAAAGGGCTGAAAACGCCTGTTTTGGGACTCTGCAGAGAAAGTGTTTGCAGACTGCTGAATCCACACACAGGTTTAACTCTGGAAGTTGAGTGCACACATTGACAACCGTTCTGTTAGATAGCTGCGTTTTGGATTTAGAAGCAGATATTTCCCTGGGCTTATTGCTGTTTCTTCCATATGCCGGTAATGGGCTGAAAACGCCTGTTTTGGGACTCTGCAGAGAAAGTGTTTGCAGACTGCTGAATCCACACACGGGTTTAACTCTGGAAGTTGAGTGCACACATTGACAACCGTTCTGTTAGATAGCTGCGTTTTGGATTTAGAAGCAGATATTTCCCTGTGCTTACTGCCGTTTCTTCCATGTGCCGGTAATGGGCTGAAAACGCCTGTTTTGGGACTCTGCAGAGAAGGTGTTTGCAGACTGCTGAATCCACACACGGGTTTAACTCTGGAAGTTGAGTGCACACCTTGACAACCGTTCTGTTAGATAGCTGCGTTTTGGGTTTAGAAGCAGATATTTCCCTGTGCTTACTGCTGTTTCTTCCATATGCCGGTAATGGGCTGAAAACGCCTGTTTTGGGACTCTGCAGAGAAAGTGTTTGCAGACTGCTGAATCCACACACGGGTTTAACTCTGGAAGTTGAGTGCACACATTGACAACCGTTCTGTTAGATAGCTGCGTTTTGGGTTTAGAAGAAGATATTTCCCTGGGCTTGCTGCTGTTTCTTCCATATGCCGGTAATGGGCTGAAAACGCCTGTTTTGGGACTCTGCAGAGAAAGTGTTTGCAGACTGCTGAATGCACACACGTGTTTAACTCTGGAAGTTGAGTGCACACATTGACAACCGTTCTGTTAGATAGCTGCGTTTTGGATTTAGAAGCAGATATTTCCCTGGGCTTACTGCTGTTTCTTCCATATGCCGGTAATGGGCTGAAAACGCCTGTTTTGGTACTCTGCAGAGAAAGTGTTTGCAGACTGCTGAATCCACACACGGGTTTAACTCTGGAAGTTGAGTGCACACATTGACAACCGTTCTGTTAGATAGCTGCGTTTTGGATTTAGAAGCAGATATTTCCCTGTGCTTACTGCTGTTTCTTCCATATGCCGGTAAAGGGCTGAAAACGCCTGTTTTGGGACTCTGCAGAGAAGATGTTTGCAGACTGCTGAATCCACACACTGGTTTAACTCTGGAAGTTGAGTGCACACATTGACAACCGTTCTGTTAGATAGCTGCGTTTTGGATTTAGAAGCAGATATTTCCCTGTGCTTACTGCTGTTTCTTCCATATGCCGGTAAAGGGCTGAAAACGCCTGTTTTGGGACTCTGCAGAGAAAGTGTTTGCAGACTGCTGAATCCACACACGGGTTTAACTCTGGAAGTTGAGTGCACACATTGACAACCGTTCTGTTAGATAGCTGCGTTTTGGATTTAGAAGCAGATATTTCCCTGGGCTTACTGCTGTTTCTTCCATATGCCGGTAATGGGCTGAAAACGCCTGCTTTGGGACTCTGCAGAGAAGATGTTTGCAGACTGCTGAATCCACACACGGGTTTAACTCTGGAAGTTGAGTGCACACATTGACAACCGTTCTGTTAGATAGCTGCGTTTTGGATTTAGAAGCAGATATTTCCCTGTGCTTACTGCTGTTTCTTCCATATGCCGGTAAAGGGCTGAAAACGCCTGTTTTGGGACTCTGCAGAGAAAGTGTTTGCAGACTGCTGAATCCACACACGGGTTTAACTCTGGAAGTTGAGTGCACACATTGACAACCGTTCTGTTAGATAGCTGCGTTTTGGATTTAGAAGCAGATATTTCCCTGTGCTTACTGCCGTTTCTTCCATGTGCCGGAAGTGGGCTGAAAACGCCTGTTTTGGGACTCTGCAGAGAAGGTGTTTACAGACTGCTGAATCCACACACGGGTTTAACTCTGGAAGTTGAGTGCACACCTTGACAACCGTTCTGTTAGATAGCTGCGTTTTGGGTTTAGAAGCAGATATTTCCCTGTGCTTACTGCTGTTTCTTCCATATGCCGGTAATGGGCTGAAAACGCCTGTTTTGGGACTCTGCAGAGAAAGTGTTTGCAGACTGCTGAATCCACACACGGGTTTAACTCTGGAAGTTGAGTGCACACATTGACAACCGTTCTGTTAGATAGCTGCGTTTTGGATTTAGAAGCAGATATTTCCCTGTGCTTACTGCAGTTTCTTCCATATGCCGGTAATGGACTGAAAACGCCTGTTTTGGGACTCTGCAGAGAAAGTGTTTGCAGACTGCTGAATCCACACACGTGTTTAACTCTGGAAGTTGAGTGCACACATTGACAACCGTTCTGTTAGATAGCTGCGTTTTGGATTTAGAAGCAGATATTTCCCTGTGCTTACTGCTGTTTCTTCCATATGCCGGTAATGGGCTGAAAATGCCTGTTTTGGGACTCTGCAGAGAAAGTGTTTGCAGACTGCTGAATCCACACACGGGTTTAACTCTGGAAGTTGAGTGCACACATTGACAACCGTTCTGTTAGATAGCTGCGTTTTGGATTTAGAAGCAGATATTTCCCTGGGCTTACTGCTGTTTCTTCCATATGCCGGTAATGGGCTGAAAACGCCTGTTTTGGGACTCTGCAGAGAAAGTGTTTGCAGACTGCTGAATCCACACACGGGTTTAACTCTGGAAGTTGAGTGCACACATTGACAACCGTTCTGTTAGATAGCTGTGTTTTGGATTTAGAAGCAGATATTTCCCTGGGCTTACTGCTGTTTCTTCCATATGCCGGTAATGGGCTGAAAACGCCTGTTTTGGGACTCTGCAGAGAAAGTGTTTGCAGACTGCTGAATCCACACACGGGTTTAACTCTGGAAGTTGAGTGCACACATTGACAACCGTTCTGTTAGATAGCTGCGTTTTGGATTTAGAAGCAGATATTTCCCTGTGCTTACTGCCGTTTCTTCCATGTGCCGGTAATGGGCTGAAAACGCCTGTTTTGGGACTCTGCAGAGAAGGTGTTTGCAGACTGCTGAATCCACACACGGGTTTAACTCTGGAAGTTGAGTGCACACCTTGACAACCGTTCTGTTAGATAGCTGCGTTTTGGGTTTAGAAGCAGATATTTCCCTGTGCTTACTGCTGTTTCTTCCATATGCCGGTAATGGGCTGAAAACGCCTGGTTTGGGACTCTGCAGAGAAAGTGTTTGCAGACTGCTGAATCCACACACGGGTTTAACTCTGGAAGTTGAGTGCACACATTGACAACCGTTCTGTTAGATAGCTGCGTTTTGGATTTAGAAGCAGATATTTCCCTGTGCTTACTGCTGTTTCTTCCATATGCCGGTAATGGGCTGAAAACGCCTGTTTTGGGACTCTGCAGAGAAAGTGTTTGCAGACTGCTGAATCCACACACGTGTTTAACTCTGGAAGTTGAGTGCACACATTGACAACCGTTCTGTTAGATAGCTGCGTTTTGGATTTAAAAGCAGATATTTCCCTGTGCTTACTGCTGTTTCTTCCATATGCCGGTAATGGGCTGAAAATGCCTGTTTTGGGACTCTGCAGAGAAAGTGTTTGCAGACTGCTGAATCCACACACGGGTTTAACTCTGGAAGTTGAGTGCACACATTGACAACCGTTCTGTTAGATAGCTGCGTTTTGGATTTAGAAGCAGATATTTCACTGGGCTTACTGCTGTTTCTTCCATATGCCGGTAAAGGGCTGAAAACGCCTGTTTTGGGACTCCGCAGAGAAAGTGTTTGCAGACTGCTGAATCCACACACGGGTTTAACTCTGGAAGTTGAGTGCACACATTGACAACCGTTCTGTTAGATAGCTGCGTTTTGGGTTTACAAGCAGATATTTCCCTGGGCTTGCTGCTGTTTCTTCCATATGCCGGTAATGGGCTGAAAACGCCTGTTTTGGGACTCTGCAGAGAAAGTGTTTGCAGACTGCTGAATCCACACACGGGTTTAACTCTGGAAGTTGAGTGCACACATTGACAACCGTTCTGTTAGATAGCTGCGTTTTGGATTTAGAAGCAGATATTTCCCTGTGCTTACTGCTGTCTCTTCCATATGCCGGTAATAGGCTGAAAACGCCTGTTTTGGGACTCTGCAGAGAAAGTGTTTGCAGACTGCTGAATCCACACACGGGTTTAACTCTGGAAGTTGAGTGCACACATTGACAACCGTTCTGTTAGATAGCTGCGTTTTGGATTTAGAAGCAGATATTTCACTGGGCTTACTGCTGTTTCTTCCATATGCCGGTAATGGGCTGAAAACGCCTGTTTTGGGACTCTGCAGAGAAAGTGTTTGCAGACTGCTGAATCCACACACGGGTTTAACTCTGGAAGTTGAGTGCACACATTGACAACCGTTCTTTTAGATAGCTGTGTTTTGGATTTAGAAGCAGATATTTCCCTGTGCTTACTGCTGTTTCTTCCATATGCCGGTAATGGGCTGAAAACGCCTGTTTTGGGACTCTGCAGAGAAAGTGTTTGCAGACTGCTGAATCCACACACGGGTTTAACTCTGGAAGTTGAGTGCACACATTGACAACCGTTCTGTTAGATAGCTGCGTTTTGGATTTAGAAGCAGATATTTCCCTGGGCTTACTGCTGTTTCTTCCATATGCCGGTAATGGGCTGAAAACGCCTGGTTTGGGACTCTGCAGAGAAGATGTTTGCAGACTGCTGAATCCACACGCGGGTTTAACTCAGGAAGTTGAGTGGACACATTGACAACTGTTCTGTTAGATAGCTGCGTTTTGGATTTAGAAGCAGATATTTCCCTGTGCTTACTGCTGTTTTTTCCATATGCCGGTAATGGCCTGAAAACGCCTGTTTTGGGACTCTGCAGAGAAAGTGTTTGCAGACTGCTGAATCCACACACGGGTTTAACTCTGGAAGTTGAGTGCACACATTGACAACCGTTCTGTTAGATAGCTGCGTTTTGGATTTAGAAGCAGATATTTCCCTGTGCTTACTGCTGTTTCTTCCATATGCCGGTAATGGGCTGAAAACGCCTGTTTTGGGACTCTGCAGAGAAAGTGTTTGCAGACTGCTGAATCCACACACGGTTTTAACTCTGGAAGTTGAGTGCACACATTGACAACCGTTCTGTTAGATAGCTGCGTTTTGGATTTAGAAGCAGATATTTCCCTGGGCTTACTGCTGTTTCTTCCATATGCCGGTAATGGGCTGAAAACGCCTGTTTTGGGACTCTGCAGAGAAAGTGTTTGCAGACTGCTGAATCCACACACGGGTTTAACTCTGGAAGTTGAGTGCACACATTGACAACCGTTCTGTTAGATAGCTGCGTTTTGGGTTTAGAAGCAGATATTTCCCTGGGCTTACTGCTGTTTCTTCCATATGCCGGTAATGGGCTGAAAACGCCTGTTTTGGGACTCTGCAGAGAAAGTGTTTGCAGACTGCTGAATCCACACACGGGTTTAACTCTGGAAGTTGAGTGCACACATTGACAACCGTTCTGTTAGATAGCTGCGTTTTGGATTTAGAAGCTGATATTTCCCTGTGCTTACTGCTGTTTCTTCCATATGCCGGTAATGGGCTGAAAACGCCTGTTTTGGGACTCTGCAGAGAAAGTGTTTGCAGACTGCTGAATCCACACACGGGTTTAACTCTGGAAGTTGAGTGCACACATTGACAACCGTTCTGTTAGATAGCTGCGTTTTGGATTTAGAAGCAGATATTTCCCTGGGCTTACTGCTGTTTCTTCCATATGCCGGTAATGGGCTGAAAACGCCTGTTTTGGTACTCTGCAGAGAAAGTGTTTGCAGACTGCTGAATCCACACACGGGTTTAACTCTGGAAGTTGAGTGCACACATTGACAACCGTTCTGTTAGATAGCTGCGTTTTGGGTTTAGAAGCAGATATTTCCCTGTGCTTACTGCTGTTTCTTCCATATGCCGGTAATGGGCTGAAAACGCCTGTTTTGGGACTCTGCAGAGAAAGTGTTTGCAGACTGCTGAATCCACACACGGGTTTAACTCTGGAAGTTGAGTGCACACATTGACAACCGTTCTGTTAGATAGCTGCGTTTTGGATTTAGAAGCAGATATTTCCCTGGGCTTACTGCGGTTTCTTCCATATGCCGGAAAAGGGCTGAAAACGCCTGGTTTGGGACTCTGCAGAGAAGATGTTTGCAGACTGCTGAATCCACACGCGGGTTTAACTCAGGAAGTTGAGTGGACACATTGACAACTGTTCTGTTAGATAGCTGCGTTTTGGATTTAGAAGCAGATATTTCCCTGTGCTTACTGCTGTTTTTTCCATATGCCGGTAATGGCCTGAAAACGCCTGTTTTGGGACTCTGCAGAGAAAGTGTTTGCAGACTGCTGAATCCACACACGGGTTTAACTCTGGAAGTTGAGTGCACACATTGACAACCGTTCTGTTAGATAGCTGCGTTTTGAATTTAGAAGCAGATATTTCCCTGTGCTTACTGCTGTTTCTTCTATATGCCGGTAATGGGCTGAAAACGCCTGTTTTGGGACTCTGCAGAGAAAGTGTTTGCAGACTGCTGAATACACACACGGTTTTAACTCTGGAAGTTGAGTGCACACATTGACAACCGTTCTGTTAGATAGCTGCGTTTTGGATTTAGAAGCAGATATTTCCCTGGGCTTACTGCTGTTTCTTCCATATGCCGGTAATGGGCTGAAAACACCTGTTTTGGGACTCTGCAGAGAAAGTGTTTGCAGACTGCTGAATCCACACACGGGTTTAACTCTGGAAGTTGAGTGCACACATTGACAACCGTTCTGTTAGATAGCTGCGTTTTGGGTTTAGAAGCAGATATTTCCCTGGGCTTACTGCTGTTTCTTCCATATGCCGGTAATGGGCTGAAAACGCCTGTTTTGGGACTCTGCAGAGAAAGTGTTTGCAGACTGCTGAATCCACACACGGGTTTAACTCTGGAAGTTGAGTGCACACATTGACAACCGTTCGGTTAGATAGCTGCGTTTTGGATTTAGAAGCTGATATTTCCCTGTGCTTACTGCTGTTTCTTCCATATGCCGGTAATGGGCTGAAAACGCCTGTTTTGGGACTCTGCAGAGAAAGTGTTTGCAGACTGCTGAATCCACACACGGGTTTAACTCTGGAAGTTGAGTGCACACATTGACAACCGTTCTGTTAGATAGCTGCGTTTTGGATTTAGAAGCAGATATTTTCCTGGGCTTACTGCTGTTTCTTCCATATGCCGGTAATGGGCTGAAAACACCTGTTTTGGTACTCTGCAGAGAAAGTGTTTGCAGACTGCTGAATCCACACACGGGTTTAACTCTGGAAGTTGAGTGCACACATTGACAACCGTTCTGTTAGATAGCTGCGTTTTGGGTTTAGAAGCAGATATTTCCCTGTGCTTACTGCTGTTTCTTCCATATGCCGGTAATGGGCTGAAAACGCCTGTTTTGGGACTCTGCAGAGAAAGTGTTTGCAGACTGCTGAATCCACACACGGGTTTAACTCTGGAAGTTGAGTGCACACATTGACAACCATTCTGTTAGATAGCGGCGTTTTGGATTTAGAAGCAGATATTTCCCTGTGCTTACTGCTGTTTCTTCCATATGCCGGTAATGGGCTGAAAATGCCTGTTTTGGGACTCTGCAGAGAAAGTGTTTGCAGACTGCTGAATCCACACACGGTTTTAACTCTGGAAGTTGAGTGCACACATTGACAACCGTTCTGTTAGATAACTGCGTTTTGGATTTAGAAGCAGATATTTCCCTGGGCTTACTGCTGTTTCTTCCATATGCCGGTAATGGGCTGAAAACGCCTGTTTTGGGACTCTGCAGAGAAAGTGTTTGCAGACTGCTGAATCCACACACGGGTTTAACTCTGGAAGTTGAGTGCACACATTGACAACCGTTCTGTTAGATAGCTGCGTTTTGGGTTTAGAAGCAGATATTTCCCTGTGCTTACTGCTGTTTCTTCCATATGCCGGTAATGGGCTGAAAACGCCTGTTTTGGGACTCTGCAGAGAAAGTGTTTGCAGACTGCTGAATCCACACACGGGTTTAACTCTGGAAGTTGAGTGCACACATTGACAACCGTTCTGTTAGATAGCTGCGTTTTGGATTTAGAAGCAGATATTTCCCTGTGCTTACTGCTGTTTCTTCCATATGCCGGTAATGGGCTGAAAACGCCTGTTTTGGGACTCTGCAGAGAAAGTGTTTGCAGACTGCTGAATCCACACACGGGTTTAACTCTGGAAGTTGAGTGCACACATTGACAACCGTTCTGTTAGATAGCTGCGTTTTGGATTTAGAAGCAGATATTTCCCTGTGCTTACTGCTGTTTCTTCCCTATGCCGGTAATGGGCTGAAAACGCCTGTTTTGGGACTCTGCAGAGAAAGTGTTTGCAGACTGCTGAATCCACACACGGGTTTAACTCTGGAAGTTGAGTGCACACATTGACAACCGTTCTGTTAGATAGCTGCGTTTTGGGTTTAGAAGCAAATATTTCCCTGTGCTTACTGCTGTTTCTTCCATATGCCGGTAATGGGCTGAAAACGCCTGTTTTGGGACTCTGCAGAGAAAGTGTTTGCAGACTGCTGAATCCACACACGGGTTTAACTCTGGAAGTTGAGTGCACACATTGACAACAGTTCTGTTAGATAGCTACGTTTTGGATTTAGAAGCTGATATTTCCCTGTGCTTACTGCTGTTTCTTCCATATGCCGGTAATGGGCTGAAAACGCCTGTTTTGGGACTCTGCAGAGAAAGTGTTTGCAGACTGCTGAATCCACACACGGGTTTAACTCTGGAAGTTGAGTGCACACATTGACAACCGTTCTGTTAGATAGCTGCGTTTTGGATTTAGAAGCAGATATTTCCCTGTGCTTACTGCTGTTTCTTCCATATGCCGGTAATGGGCTGAAAATGACTGTTTTGGGACTCTGCAGAGAAAGTGTTTGCAGACTGCTGAATCCACACACGGGTTTAACTCTGGAAGTTGAGTGCACAGATTGAAAACCGTTGTGTTAGATAGCTGCGTTTTGGATTTAGAAGCAGATATTTCCCTGTGCTTACTGCTGTTTCTTCCATATGCCGGTAATGGGCTGAAAACGCCTGTTTTGGGACTCTGCAGAGAAAGTGTTTGCAGACTGCTGAATCCACACACGGGTTTAACTCTGGAAGTTGAGTGCACACATTGACAACCGTTCTGTTAGATAGCTGCGTTTTGGATTTAGAAGCAGATATTTCCCTGGGCTTACTGCTGTTTCTTCCATATGCCGGTAATGGGCTGAAAACGCCTGTTTTGGGACTCTGCAGAGAAAGTGTTTGCAGACTGCTGAATCCACACACGGGTTTAACACTGGAAGTTGAGTGCACACATTGACAACCGTTCTGTTAGATAGCTGCGTTTTGGATTTAGAAGCAGATATTTCCCTGTGCTTACTGCTGTTTCTTCCATATGCCGGTAATGGGCTGAAAATGCCTGTTTTGGGACTCTGCAGAGAAAGTGTTTGCAGACTGCTGAATCCACACACGGGTTTAACTCTGGAAGTTGAGTGCACACATTGACAACCGTTCTGTTAGATAGCTGCGTTTTGGATTTAGAAGCAGATATTTCCCTGGGCTTACTGCTGTTTCTTCCATATGCCGGTAATGGGCTGAAAACGCCTGGTTTGGGACACTGCAGAGAAAGTGTTTGCAGACTGCTGAATCCACACACGGGTTTAACTCTGGAAGTTGAGTGCACACATTGACAACCGTTCTGTTAGATAGTTGCGTTTTGGATTTAGAAGCAGATATTTCCCTGTGCTTACTGCTGTTTCTTCCATATGCCGGTAATGGGCTGAAAACGCCTGTTTTGGGACTCTGCAGAGAAAGTGTTTGCAGACTGCTGAATCCACACACGGGTTTAACTCTGGAAGTTGAGTGCACACATTGAAAACCGTTGTGTTAGATAGCTGCGTTTTGGATTTAGAAGCTGATATTTCCCTGTGCTTACTGCTGTTTCTTCCATATGCCGGTAAAGGGCTGAAAACGCATGTTTTGGGACTCTGCAGAGATAGTGTTTGCAGACTGCAGAATCCACACACGGGTTTAACTCTGGAAGTTGAGTGCACAAATTGACAACCGTTCTGTTAGATAGCTGCGTTTTGGATTTAGAAGCAGATATTTCCCTGGGCTTACTGCTGTTTCTTCCATATGCCGGTAATGGGCTGAAAACGCCTGTTTTGGGACTCTGCAGAGAAAGTGTTTGCAGACTGCTGAATCCACACACGGGTTTAACTCTGGAAGTTGAGTGCACACATTGACAACCGTTCTGTTAGATAGTTGCGTTTTGGATTTAGAAGCAGATATTTCCCTGTGCTTACTGCTGTTTCTTCCATATGCCGGTAATGGGCTGAAAACGCCTGTTTTGGGACTCTGCAGAGAAAGTGTTTGCAGACTGCTGAATCCACACACGGGTTTAACTCTGGAAGTTGAGTGCACACATTGACAACCGTTCTGTTAGATAGCTGCGTTTTGGATTTAGAAGCAGATATTTCCCTGTGCTTATTGCTGTTTCTTCCATATGCCGGTAAAGGGCTGAAAACGCCTGTTTTGGGACTCTGCAGAGAAAGTGTTTGCAGACTGCTAAATCCACACACGGGCTTAACTCTGGAAGTTGAGTGCACACATTGACAACCGTTCTGTTAGATAGCTGCGTTTTGGATTTAGAAGCAGATATTTCCCTGGGCTTACTGCTGTTTCTTCCATATGCCGGTAATGGGCTGAAAACGCCTGTTTTGGGACTCTGCAGAGAAGATGTTTGCAGACTGCTGAATCCACACGCGGGTTTAACTCAGGAAGTTGAGTGGACACATTGACAACTGTTCTGTTAGATAGCTGCGTTTTGGATTTAGAAGCAGATATTTCCCTGTGCTTACTGCTGTTTCTTCCATATGCCGGTAATGGGCTGAAAACGCCTGTTTTGGGACTCTGCAGAGAAAGTGTTTGCAGACTGCTGAATCCACACACGGGTTTAACTCTGGAAGTTGAGTGCACACATTGACAACCGTTCTGTTAGATAGCTGCGTTTTGGGTTTAGAAGCAGATATTTCCCTGTGCTTACTGCTGTTTCTTCCATATGCCGGTAATGGGCTGAAAACGCCTGTTTTGGGACTCTGCAGAGAAAGTGTTTGCAGACTACTGAATCCACACACGGGTTTAACTCTGGAAGTTGAGTGCACACATTGACAACCGTTGTGTTAGATAGCTGCGTTTTGGATTTAGAAGCTGATATTTCCCTGTGCTTACTGCTGTTGCTTCCATATGCCGGAAAAGGGCTGAAAACGCCTGTTTTGGGACTCTGCAGAGATAGTGTTTGCAGACTGCTGAATCCACACACGGGTTTAACTCTGGAAGTTGAGTGCACACATTGACAACCGTTCTGTTAGATAGCTGCGTTTTGGATTTAGAAGCAGATATTTCCCTGGGCTTACTGCTGTTTCTTCCATATGCCGGTAATGGGCTGAAAACGCCTGGTTTGGGACTCTGCAGAGAAAGTGTTTGCAGACTGCTGAATCCACACACGGGTTTAACTCTGGAAGTTGAGTGCACACATTGACAACCGTTCTGTTAGATAGCTGCGTTTTGGGTTTAGAAGCAGATATTTCCCTGTGCTTACTGCTGTTTCTTCCAGATGCCGGTAATGGGCTGAAAACGCCTGTTTTGGGACTCTGCAGAGAAAGTGTTTGCAGACTGCTGAATCCACACACGGGTTTAACTCTGGAAGTTGAGTGCACACATTGACAACCGTTCTGTTAGATAGCTGCGTTTTGGATTTAGAAGCAGATATTTCCCTGTGCTTACTGCTGTTTCTTCCATATGCCGGTAATGGGCTGAAAACGCCTGGTTTGGGACTCAGCAGTGAAAGTGTTTGCAGACTGCTGAATCCACACACGGGTTTAACTCTGGAAGTTGAGGGCACACATTGACAACCGTTCTGTTAGATAGCTGCGTTTTGAATTTAGAAGCAGATCTTTCCCTGTGCTTACTGCTGTTTCTTCCATATGCCGGTAATGGGCTGAAAACGCCTGTTCTGGGACTCTGCAGAGAAAGTGTTTGCAGACTGCTGAATCCACACACGGGTTTAACTCTGGAAGTTGAGTGCACACATTGAAAACCGTTGTGTTAGATAGCTGCGTTTTGGATTTAGAAGCTGATATTTCCCTGTGCTTACTGCTGTTTCTTCCATATGCCGGTAAAGGGCTGAAAACGCCTGTTTTGGGACTCTGCAGAGAAAGTGTTTGCAGACTGCTGAATCCACACACGGGTTTAACTCTGGAAGTTGAGTGCACACATTGACAACCGTTCTGTTAGATAGTTGCGTTTTGGATTTAGAAGCAGATATTTCCCTGTGCTTACTGCTGTTTCTTCCATATGCCGGTAATGGGCTGAAAACGCCTGTTTTGGGACTCTGCAGAGAAAGTGTTTGCAGACTGCTGAATCCACACACGGGTTTAACTCTGGAAGCTGAGTGCACACATTGAAAACCGTTGTGTTAGATAGCTGCGCTTTGGATTTAGAAGCTGATATTTCCCTGTGCTTACTGCTGTTTCTTCCATATGCCGGTAAAGGGCTGAAAACGCCTGTTTTGGGACTCTGCAGAGAAAGTGTTTGCAGACTGCAGAATCCACACACGGGTTTAACTCAGGAAGTTGAGTGCACAAATTGACAACCGTTCTGTTAGATAGCTGCGTTTTGGATTTAGAAGCAGATATTTCCCTGGGCTTACTGCTGTTTCTTCCATATCCCGGTAATGGGCTGAAAACGCCTGTTTTGGGACTCTGCAGAGAAAGTGTTTGCAGACTGCTGAATCCACACACGGGTTTAACTCTGGAAGTTGAGTGCACACATTGACAACCGTTCTGTTAGATAGCTGCGTTTTGGATTTAGAAGCAGATATTTCCCTGTGCTTACTGCTGTTTCTTCCATATGCCGGTAATGGGCTGAAAACGCCTGTATTGGGACTCTGCAGAGAAAGTGTTTGCAGACTGCTGAATCCACACACGGGTTTAACTCTGGAAGTTGAGTGCAGACATTGACAACCGTTCTGTTAGATAGCTGCGTTTTGGGTTTAGAAGCAGATATTTCCCTGTGCTTACTGCTGTTTCTTCCATATGCCGGTAATGGGCTGAAAAGGCCTGTTTTGGGACTCTGCAGAGAAAGTGTTTGCAGACTGCTGAATCCACACACGGGTTTAACTCTGGAAGTTGAGTGCACACATTGACAACCGTTCTGTTAGATAGCTGCGTTTTGGATTTAGAAGCAGATATTTCCCTGGGCTTACTGCTGTTTCTTCCATATGCCGGTAATGGGCTGAAAACGCCTGTTTTGGGACTCTGCAGAGAAAGTGTTTGCAGACTGCTGAATCCACACACGGGTTTAACTCTGGAAGTTGAGTGCACACATTGACAACCGTTCTGTTAGATAGTTGCGTTTTGGATTTAGAAGCAGATATTTCCCTGTGCTTACTGATGTTTCTTCCATATGCCGGTAATGGGCTGAAAACGCCTGTTTTGGGACTCTGCAGAGAAAGTGTTTGCAGACTGCTGAATCCACACACGGGTTTAACTCTGGAAGTTGAGTGCACACATTGACAACCGTTCTGTTAGATAGCTGCGTTTTGGGTTTAGAAGCAGATATTTCCCTGTGCTTACTGCTGTTTCTTCCAGATGCCGGTAATGGGCTGAAAACGCCTGTTTTGGGACTCTGCAGAGAAAGTGTTTGCAGACTGCTGAATCCACACACGGGTTTAACTCTGGAAGTTGAGTGCACACATTGACAACCGTTCTGTTAGATAGCTGCGTTTTGGATTTAGAAGCAGATATTTCCCTGTGCTTACTGCTGTTTCTTCCATATGCCGGTAATGGGCTGAAAACGCCTGTTTTGGGACTCTGCAGAGAAAGTGTTTGCAGACTGCTGAATCCACACACGGGTTTAACTCTGGAAGTTGAGTGCACACATTGACAACCGTTCTGTTAGATAGCTGCGTTTTGGGTTTAGAAGCAGATATTTCCCTGTGCTTACTGCTGTTTCTTCCATATGCCGGTAATGGGCTGAAAAGGCCTGTTTTGGGACTCTGCAGAGAAAGTGTTTGCAGACTGCTGAATCCACACACGGGTTTAACTCTGGAAGTTGAGTGCACACATTGACAACCGTTCTGTTAGATAGCTGCGTTTTGGGTTTAGAAGCAGATATTTCCCTGTGCTTACTGCTGTTTCTTCCAGATGCCGGTAATGGGCTGAAAACGCCTGTTTTGGGACTCTGCAGAGAAAGTGTTTGCAGACTGCTGAATCCACACACGGGTTTAACTCTGGAAGTTGAGTGCACACATTGACAACCGTTCTGTTAGATAGCTGCGTTTTGGATTTAGAAGCAGATATTTCCCTGTGCTTACTGCTGTTTCTTCCATATGCCGGTAATGGGCTGAAAACGCCTGTTTTGGGACTCTGCAGAGAAAGTGTTTGCAGACTGCTGAATCCACACACGGGTTTAACTCTGGAAGTTGAGTGCACACATTGACAACCGTTCTGTTAGATAGCTGCGTTTTGGGTTTAGAAGCAGATATTTCCCTGTGCTTACTGCTGTTTCTTCCATATGCCGGTAATGGGCTGAAAAGGCCTGTTTTGGGACTCTGCAGAGAAAGTGTTTGCAGACTGCTGAATCCACACACGGGTTTAACTCTGGAAGTTGAGTGCACACATTGACAACCGTTCTGTTAGATAGCTGCGTTTTGGATTTAGAAGCAGATATTTCCTGGGCTTACTGCTGTTTCTTCATATGCCGGTAATGGGCTGAAAACGCCTGGTTTGGGACACTGCAGAGAAAGTGTTTGCAGACTGCTGAATCCACACACGGGTTTAACTCTGGAAGTTGAGTGCACACATTGACAACCGTTCTGTTAGATAGTTGCGTTTTGGATTTAGAAGCAGATATTTCCCTGTGCTTACTGCTGTTTCTTCCATATGCCGGTAATGGGCTGAAAACGCCTGTTTTGGGACTCTGCAGAGAAAGTGTTTGCAGACTGCTGAATCCACACACGGGTTTAACTCTGGAAGTTGAGTGCACACATTGAAAACCGTTGTGTTAGATAGCTGCGTTTTGGATTTAGAAGCTGATATTTCCCTGTGCTTACTGCTGTTTCTTCCATATGCCGGTTAAAGGGCTGAAAACGCATGTTTTGGGACTCTGCAGAGATAGTGTTTGCAGACTGCAGAATCCACACACGGGTTTTAACTCTGGAAGTTGAGTGCACAAATTGACAACCGTTCTGTTAGATAGCTGCGTTTTGGGATTTAGAAGCAGATATTTCCCTGGGCTTACTGCTGTTTCTTCCATATGCCGGTAATGGGCTGAAAACGCCTGTTTTGGGACTCTGCAGAGAAAGTGTTTGCAGACAGCTGAATCCACACACGGGTTTAACTCTGGAAGTTGAGTGCACACATTGACAACCGTTCTGTTAGATAGTTGCGTTTTGGATTTAGAAGCAGATATTTCCCTGTGCTTACTGCTGTTTCTTCCATATGCCGGTAATGGGCTGAAAACGCCTGTTTTGGGACTCTGCAGAGAAAGTGTTTGCAGACTGCTGAATCCACACACGGGTTTAACTCTGGAAGTTGAGTGCACACATTGACAACCGTTCTGTTAGATAGCTGCGTTTGGATTTAGAAGCAGATATTTCCCTGTGCTTATTGCTGTTTCTTCCATATGCCGGTAAAGGGCTGAAAACGCCTGTTTTGGGACTCTGCAGAGAAAGTGTTTGCAGACTGCTAAATCCACACACGGGCTTAACTCTGGAAGTTGAGTGCACACATTGACAACCGTTCTGTTAGATAGCTGCGTTTTGGATTTAGAAGCAGATATTTCCCTGGGCTTACTGCTGTTTCTTCCATATGCCGGTAATGGGCTGAAAACGCCTGTTTTGGGACTCTGCAGAGAAGATGTTTGCAGACTGCTGAATCCACACGCGGGTTTAACTCAGGAAGTTGAGTGGACACATTGACAACTGTTCTGTTAGATAGCTGCGTTTTGGATTTAGAAGCAGATATTTCCCTGTGCTTACTGCTGTTTCTTCCATATGCCGGTAATGGGCCTGAAAACGCCTGTTTTGGGACTCTGCAGAGAAAGTGTTTGCAGACTGCTGAATCCACACACGGGTTTAACTCTGAAGTTGAGTGCACACATTGACAACCGTTCTGTTAGATAGCTGCGTTTTGGGTTTAGAAGCAGATATTTCCCTGTGCTTACTGCTGTTTCTTCCATATGCCGGTAATGGGCTGAAAACGCCTGTTTTGGGACTCTGCAGAGAAAGTGTTTGCAGACTACTGAATCCACACACGGGTTTAACTCTGGAAGTTGAGTGCACACATTGACAACCGTTGTGTTAGATAGCTGCGTTTTGGATTTAGAAGCTGATATTTCCCTGTGCTTACTGCTGTTGCTTCCATATGCCGGAAAAGGGCTGAAAACGCCTGTTTTGGGACTCTGCAGAGATAGTGTTTGCAGACTGCTGAATCCACACACGGGTTTAACTCTGGAAGTTGAGTGCACACATTGACAACCGTTCTGTTAGATAGCTGCGTTTTGGATTTAGAAGCAGATATTTCCCTGGCTTACTGCTGTTTCTTCCATATGCCGGTAATGGGCTGAAAACGCCTGGTTTGGGACTCTGCAGAGAAAGTGTTTGCAGACTGCTGAATCCACACACGGGTTTAACTCTGGAAGTTGAGTGCACACATTGACAACCGTTCTGTTAGATAGCTGCGTTTTGGGTTTAGAAGCAGATATTTCCCTGTGCTTACTGCTGTTTCTTCCAGATGCCGGTAATGGGCTGAAAACGCCTGTTTTGGGGACTCTGCAGAGAAAGTGTTTGCAGACTGCTGAATCCACACACGGGTTTAACTCTGGAAGTTGAGTGCACACATTGACAACCGTTCTGTTAGATAGCTGCGTTTTGGATTTAGAAGCAGATATTTCCCTGTGCTTACTGCTGTTTCTTCATATGCCGGTAATGGGCTGAAAACGCCTGGTTTGGGACTCAGCAGTGAAAGTGTTTGCAGACTGCTGAATCCACACACGGGTTTAACTCTGGAAGTTGAGGGCACACATTGACAACCGTTCTGTTAGATAGCTGCGTTTTGAATTTAGAAGCAGATCTTTCCCTGTGCTTACTGCTGTTTCTTCCATATGCCGGTAATGGGCTGAAAACGCCTGTTCTGGGACTCTGCAGAGAAAGTGTTTGCAGACTGCTGAATCCACACACGGGTTTAACTCTGGAAGTTGAGTGCACACATTGAAAACCGTTGTGTTAGATAGCTGCGTTTTGGATTTAGAAGCTGATATTTCCCTGTGCTTACTGCTGTTTCTTCCATATGCCGGTAAAGGGCTGAAAACGCCTGTTTTGGGACTCTGCAGAGAAAGTGTTTGCAGACTGCTGAATCCACACACGGGTTTTAACTCTGGAAGTTGAGTGCACACATTGACAACCGTTCTGTTAGATAGTTGCGTTTTGGATTAGAAGCAGATATTTCCCTGTGCTTACTGCTGTTTCTTCCATATGCCGGTAATGGGCTGAAAACGCCTGTTTTGGGACTCTGCAGAGAAAGTGTTTGCAGACTGCTGAATCCACACACGGGTTTAACTCTGGAAGCTGAGTGCACACATTGAAAACCGTTGTGTTAGATAGCTGCGCTTTGGATTTAGAAGCTGATATTTCCCTGTGCTTACTGCTGTTTCTTCCATATGCCGGTAAAGGGCTGAAAACGCCTGTTTTGGGACTCTGCAGAGAAAGTGTTTGCAGACTGCAGAATCCACACACGGGTTTAACTCAGGAAGTTGAGTGCACAAATTGACAACCGTTCTGTTAGATAGCTGCGTTTTGGATTTAGAAGCAGATATTTCCCTGGGCTTACTGCTGTTTCTTCCATATCCCGGTAATGGGCTGAAAACGCCTGTTTTGGGACTCTGCAGAGAAAGTGTTTGCAGACTGCTGAATCCACACACGGGTTTAACTCTGGAAGTTGAGTGCACACATTGACAACCGTTCTGTTAGATAGCTGCGTTTTGGATTTAGAAGCAGATATTTCCCTGTGCTTACTGCTGTTTCTTCCATATGCCGGTAATGGGCTGAAAACGCCTGTATTGGGACTCTGCAGAGAAAGTGTTTGCAGACTGCTGAATCCACACACGGGTTTAACTCTGGAAGTTGAGTGCAGACATTGACAACCGTTCTGTTAGATAGCTGCGTTTTGGGTTTAGAAGCAGATATTTCCCTGTGCTTACTGCTGTTTCTTCCATATGCCGGTAATGGGCTGAAAAGGCCTGTTTTGGGACTCTGCAGAGAAAGTGTTTGCAGACTGCTGAATCCACACACGGGTTTAACTCTGGAAGTTGAGTGCACACATTGACAACCGTTCTGTTAGATAGCTGCGTTTTGGATTTAGAAGCAGATATTTCCCTGGGCTTACTGCTGTTTCTTCCATATGCCGGTAATGGGCTGAAAACGCCTGTTTTGGGACTCTGCAGAGAAAGTGTTTGCAGACTGCTGAATCCACACACGGGTTTAACTCTGGAAGTTGAGTGCACACATTGACAACCGTTCTGTTAGATAGTTGCGTTTTGGATTTAGAAGCAGATATTTCCCTGTGCTTACTGATGTTTCTTCCATATGCCGGTAATGGGCTGAAAACGCCTGTTTTGGGACTCTGCAGAGAAAGTGTTTGCAGACTGCTGAATCCACACACGGGTTTAACTCTGGAAGTTGAGTGCACACATTGACAACCGTTCTGTTAGATAGCTGCGTTTTGGGTTTAGAAGCAGATATTTCCCTGTGCTTACTGCTGTTTCTTCCAGATGCCGGTAATGGGCTCAAAACGCCTGTTTTGGGACTCTGCAGAGAAAGTGTTTGCAGACTGCTGAATCCACACACGGGTTTAACTCTGGAAGTTGAGTGCACACATTGACAACCGTTCTGTTAGATAGCTGCGTTTTGGATTTAGAAGCAGATATTTCCCTGTGCTTACTGCTGTTTCTTCCATATGCCGGTAATGGGCTGAAAACGCCTGTTTTGGGACTCTGCAGAGAAAGTGTTTGCAGACTGCTGAATCCACACACGGGTTTAACTCTGGAAGTTGAGTGCACACATTGACAACCGTTCTGTTAGATAGCTGCGTTTTGGGTTTAGAAGCAGATATTTCCCTGTGCTTACTGCTGTTTCTTCCATATGCCGGTAATGGGCTGAAAAGGCCTGTTTTGGGACTCTGCAGAGAAAGTGTTTGCAGACTGCTGAATCCACACACGGGTTTAACTCTGGAAGTTGAGTGCACACATTGACAACCGTTCTGTTAGATAGCTGCGTTTTGGATTTAGAAGCAGATATTTCCCTGGGCTTACTGCTGTTTCTTCCATATGCCGGTAATGGGCTGAAAACGCCTGTTTTGGGACTCTGCAGAGAAAGTGTTTGCAGACTGCTGAATCCACACACGGGTTTAACTCTGGAAGTTGAGTGCACACATTGACAACCGTTCTGTTAGATAGTTGCGTTTTGGATTTAGAAGCAGATATTTCCCTGTGCTTACTGCTGTTTCTTCCTTATGCCGGTAATGGGCTGAAAACGCCTGTTTTGGGACTCTGCAGAGAAAGTGTTTGCAGACTGCTGAATCCACACACGGGTTTAACTCTGGAAGTTGAGTGCACACATTGACAACCGTTCTGTTAGATAGCTGCGTTTTGGGTTTAGAAGCAGATATTTCCCTGTGCTTACTGCTGTTTCTTCCAGATGCCGGTAATGGGCTGAAAACGCCTGTTTTGGGACTCTGCAGAGAAAGTGTTTGCAGACTGCTGAATCCACACACGGGTTTAACTCTGGAAGTTGAGTGCACACATTGACAACCGTTCTGTTAGATAGCTGCGTTTTGGATTTAGAAGCAGATATTTCCCTGTGCTTACTGCTGTTTCTTCCATATGCCGGTAATGGGCTGAAAACGCCTGTTTTGGGACTCTGCAGAGAAAGTGTTTGCAGACTGCTGAATCCACACACGGGTTTAACTCTGGAAGTTGAGTGCACACATTGACAACCTTTCTGTTAGATAGTTGCGTTTTGGATTTAGAAGCAGATATTTCCCTGTGCTTACTGTTGTTTCTTCCATATGCCGGTAATGGGCTGAAAACGCCTGTTTTGGGACTCTGCAGAGAAAGTGTTTGCAGACTGCTGAATCCACACACGGGTTTAACTCTGGAAGTTGAGTGCACACATTGACAACCGTTCTGTTAGATAGCTGAGTTTTGAATTTAGAAGCAGATCTTTCCCTGTGCTTACTGCTGTTTCTTCCATATGCCGGTAATGGGCTGAAAACGCCTGTTTTGGGAGTCTGCAGAGAAAGTGTTTGCAGACTGCTGAATCCACACACGGGTTTAACTCTGGAAGTTGAGTGCACACATTGACAACCGTTCTGTTAGATAGCTGCGTTTTGGATTTAGAAGCTGATATTTCCCTGTGCTTACTGCTGTTTCTTCCATATGCCGGTAATGGGCTGAAAACGCCTGTTTTGGGACTCTGCAGAGAAAGTGTTTGCAGACTGCTGAATCCACACACGGGTTTAACACTGGAAGTTGAGTGCACACATTGACAACCGTTCTGTTAGATAGCTGCGTTTTGGATTTAGAAGCAGATATTTCTCTGTGCTTACTGCTGTTTCTTCCATATGCCGGTAATGGGCTGAAAATGCCTGTTTTGGGACTCTGCAGAGAAAGTGTTTGCAGACTGCTGAATCCACACACGGGTTTAACTCTGGAAGTTGAGTGCACACATTGACAACCGTTCTGTTAGATAGCTGCGTTTTGGATTTAGAAGCAGATATTTCCCTGTGCTTACTGCTGTTTCTTCCATATGCCGGTAATGGGCTGAAAACGCCTGGTTTGGGACTCAGCAGAGAAAGTGTTTGCAGACTGCTGAATCCACACACGGGTTTAACTCTGGAAGTTGAGTGCACACATTGACAACCGTTCTGTTAGATAGCTGCGTTTTGGATTTAGAAGCAGATATTTCCCTGTGCTTACTGCTGTTTCTTCCATATGCCGGTAATGGGCTGAAAACGCCTGTGTTGGGACTCTGCAGAGAAAGTGTTTGCAGACTGCTGAATCCACACACGGGTTTAACTCTGGAAGTTGAGTGCACACATTGACAACCGTTCTGTTAGATAGCTGCGTTTTGGATTTAGAAGCTGATATTTCCCTGTGCTTACTGCTGTTTCTTCCATATGCCGGTAATGGGCTGAAAACGCCTGTTTTGGGACTCTGCAGAGAAAGTGTTTGCAGACTGCTGAATCCACACACGGGTTTAACACTGGAAGTTGAGTGCACACATTGACAACCGTTCTGTTAGATAGCTGCGTTTTGGATTTAGAAGCAGATATTTCCCTGTGCTTACTGCTGTTTCTTCCATATGCCAGTAATGGGCTGAAAATGCCTGTTTTGGGACTCTGCAGAGAAAGTGTTTGCAGACTGCTGAATCCACACACGGGTTTAACTCTGGAAGTTGAGTGCACACATTGACAACCGTTCTGTTAGATAGCTGCGTTTTGGATTTAGAAGCAGATATTTCCCTGTGCTTACTGCTGTTTCTTCCATATGCCGGTAATGGGCTGAAAACGCCTGGTTTGGGAATCAGCAGAGAAAGTGTTTGCAGACTGCTGAATCCACACACGGGTTTAACTCTGGAAGTTGAGTGCACACATTGACAACCGTTCTGTTAGATAGTTGCGTTTTGGATTTAGAAGCAGATATTTCCCTGTGCTTACTGCTGTTTCTTCCATATGCCGGTAATGGGCTGAAAACGCCTGTTTTGGGACTGTGCAGAGAAAGTGTTTGCAGACTGCTGAATCCACACACGGGTTTAACTCTGGAAGTTGAGTGCACACATTGACAACCGTTCTGTTAGATAGCTGCGTTTTGAATTTAGAAGCAGATCTTTCCCTGTGCTTACTGCTGTTTCTTCCATATGCCGGTAATGGGCTGAAAACGTCTGTTCTGGGACTCTGCAGAGAAAGTGTTTGCAGACTGCTGAATCCACACACGGGTTTAACTCTGGAAGTTGAGTGCACACATTGAAAACCGTTGTGTTAGATAGCTGCGTTTTGGATTTAGAAGCTGATATTTCCCTGTGCTTACTGCTGTTTCTTCCATATGCCGGTAAAGGGCTGAAAACGCCTGTTTTGGGACTCTGCAGAGAAAGTGTTTGCAGACTGCTGAATCCACACACGGGTTTAACTCTGGAAGTTGAGTGCACACATTGACAACCGTTCTGTTAGATAGTTGCGTTTTGGTTTTAGAAGCAGATATTTCCCTGTGCTTACTGCTGTTTCTTCCATATGCCGGTAATGGGCTGAAAACGCCTGTTTTGGGACTCTGCAGAGAAAGTGTTTGCAGACTGCTGAATCCACACACGGGTTTAACTCTGGAAGTTGAGTGCACACATTGAAAACCGTTGTGTTAGATAGCTGCGCTTTGGATTTAGAAGCTGATATTTCCCTGTGCTTACTGCTGTTTCTTCCATATGCCGGTAAAGGGCTGAAAACGCCTGTTTTGGGACTCTGCAGAGATAGTGTTTGCAGACTGCAGAATCCACACACGGGTTTAACTCTGGAAGTTGAGTGCACAAATTGACAACCGTTCTGTTAGATAGCTGCGTTTTGGATTTAGAAGCAGATATTTCCCTGGGCTTACTGCTGTTTCTTCCATATGCCGGTAATGGGCTGAAAACGCCTGTTTTGGGACTCTGCAGAGAAAGTGTTTGCAGACTGCTGAATCCACACACGGGTTTAACTCTGGAAGTTGAGTGCACACATTGACAACCGTTCTGTTAGATAGCTGCGTTTTGGATTTAGAAGCAGATATTTCCCTGTGCTTACTGCTGTTTCTTCCATATGCCGGTAATGGGCTGAAAACGCCTGGTTTGGGACTCAGCAGAGAAAGTGTTTGCAGACTGCTGAATCCACACACGGGTTTAACTCTGGAAGTTGAGTGCACACATTGACAACCGTTCTGTTAGATAGCTGCGTTTTGGATTTAGAAGCAGATATTTCCCTGTGCTTACTGCTGTTTCTTCCATATGCCGGTAATGGGCTGAAAACGCCTGTGTTGGGACTCTGCAGAGAAAGTGTTTGCAGACTGCTGAATCCACACACGGGTTTAACTCTGGAAGTTGAGTGCACACATTGACAACCGTTCTGTTAGATAGCTGCGTTTTGAATTTAGAAGCAGATCTTTTCTTGTGCTTACTGCTGTTTCTTCCATATGCCGGTAATGGGCTGAAAACGCCTGTTTTGGGACTCTGCAGAGAAAGTGTTTGCAGACTGCTGAATCCACACACGGGTTTAACTCTGGAAGTTGAGTGCACACATTGAAAACCGTTGTGTTAGATAGCTGCGTTTTGGATTTAGAAGCTGATATTTCCCTGTGCTTACTACTGTTTCTTCCATATGCCGGTAAAGGGCTGAAAACGCCTGTTTTGGGACTCTGCAGAGAAAGTGTTTGCAGACTGCTGAATCCACACACGGGTTTAACTCTGGAAGTTGAGTGCACACATTGACAACCGTTCTGTTAGATAGTTGCGTTTTGGATTTAGAAGCAGATATTTCCCTGTGCTTACTGCTGTTTCTTCCATATGCCGGTAATGGGCTGAAAACGCCTGTTTTGGGACTCTGCAGAGAAAGTGTTTGCAGACTGCTGAATCCACACACGGGTTTAACTCTGGAAGTTGAGTGCACACATTGAAAACCGTTGTGTTAGATAGTTGCGTTTTGGATTTAGAAGCTGATATTTCCCTGTGCTTACTGCTGTTTCTTCCATATGCCGGTAAAGGGCTGAAAACGCCTGTTTTGGGACTGTGCAGAGATAGTGTTTGCAGACTGCAGAATCCACATACGGGTTTAACTCTGGAAGTTGAGTGCACAAATTGACAACCGTTCTGTTAGATAGCTGCGTTTTGGATTTAGAAGCAGATATTTCCCTGGGCTTACTGCTGTTTCTTCCATATGCCGGTAATGGGCTGAAAACGCCTGTTTTGGGACTCTGCAGAGAAAGTGTTTGCAGACTGCTGAATCCACACACGGGTTTAACTCTGGAAGTTGAGTGCACACATTGACAACCGTTCTGTTAGATAGCTGCGTTTTGGATTTAGAAGCAGATATTTCCCTGTGCTTACTGCTGTTTCTTCCATATGCCGGTAATGGGCTGAAAATGCCTGTTTTGGGACTCTGCAGAGAAAGTGTTTGCAGACTGCTGAATCCACACACGGGTTTAACTCTGGAAGTTGAGTGCACACGTTGACAACCGTTCTGTTAGATAGCTGCGTTTTGGATTTAGAAGCAGATATTTCCCTGGGCTTACTGTTGTTTCTTCCATATGCCGGTAATGGGCTGAAAACGCCTGTTTTGGGACTCTGCAGAGAAAGTGTTTGCAGACTGCTGAATCCACACACGGGTTTAACTCTGGAAGTTGAGTGCACACATTGACAACCGTTCTGTTAGATAGCTGCGTTTTGGGTTTAGAAGCAGATATTTCCCTGTGCTTACTGCTGTTTCTTCCATATGCCGGTAATGGGCTGAAAACGCCTGTTTTGGGACTCTGCAGAGAAAGTGTTTGCAGACTGCTGAATCCACACACGGGTTTAACTCTGGAAGATGAGTGCACACATTGACAACCGTTCTGTTAGATAGCTGCGTTTTGGGTTTAGAAGCAGATATTTCCCTGTGCTTACTGCTGTTTCTTCCATATGCCGGTAATGGGCTGAAAACGCCTGTTTTGGGACTCTGCAGAGAAAGTGTTTGCAGACTGCTGAATCCACACACGGGTTTAACTCTGGAAGTTGAGTGCACACATTGACAACCGTTCTGTTAGATAGCTGCGTTTTGGATTTAGAAGCAGATATTTCCCTGTGCTTACTGCTGTTTCTTCCATATGCCGGTAATGGGCTGAAAACGCCTGTTTTGGGACTCTGCAGAGAAAGTGTTTGCAGACTGCTGAATCCACACACGGGTTTAACTCTGGAAGTTGAGTGCACACATTGACAACCGTTCTGTTAGATAGTTGCGTTTTGGATTTAGAAGCAGATATTTCCCTGTGCTTACTGCTGTTTCTTCCATATGCCGGTAATGGGCTGAAAACGCCTGTTTTGGGACTCTGCAGAGAAAGTGTTTGCAGACTGCTGAATCCACACACGGGTTTAACTCTGGAAGTTGAGTGCACACATTGACAACCGTTCTGTTAGATAGCTGCGTTTTGGATTTAGAAGCAGATATTTCCCTGGGCTTACTGCTATTTCTTCCATATGCCGGTAATGGGCTGAAAACGCCTGTTTTGGGACTCTGCAGAGAAAGTGTTTGCAGACTGCCGAATCCACACACGGGTTTAACTCTGGAAGTTGAGTGCACACATTGACAACCGTTCTGTTAGATAGCTGCGTTTTGGATTTAGAAGCAGATATTTCCCTGGGCTTACTGCTGTTTCTTCCATATGCCGGTAAAGGGCTGAAAACGCCTGTTTTGGGACTCTGCAGAGAAAGTGTTTGCAGACTGCTGAATCCACACACGGGTTTAACTCTGGAAGTTGAGTGCACACATTGACAACCGTTCTGTTAGATAGCGGCGTTTTGGATTTAGAAGCAGATATTTCCCTGTGCTTACTGCTGTTTCTTCCATATGCCGGTAATGGGCTGAAAATGCCTGTTTTGGGACTCTGCAGAGAAAGTGTTTGCAGTCTGCTGAATCCACACACGGTTTTAACTCTGGAAGTTGAGTGCACACATTGACAACCGTTCTGTTAGATAGCTGCGTTTTGGGTTTAGAAGCAGATATTTCCCTGTGCTTACAACTGTTTCTTCCATATGCCGGTAATGGGCTGAAAACGCCTGTTTTGGGACTCTGCAGAGAAAGTGTTTGCAGACTGCTGAATCCACACACGGGTTTAACTCTGGAAGTTGAGTGCACACATTGACAACCGTTCTGTTAGATAGCTGCGTTTTGGATTTAGAAGCTGATATTTCCCTGTGCTTACTGCTGTTTCTTCCATATGCCGGTAATGGGCTGAAAACGCCTGTTTTGGGACTCTGCAGAGAAAGTGTTTGCAGACTGCTGAATCCACACACGGGTTTAACACTGGAAGTTGAGTGCACACATTGACAACCGTTCTGTTAGATAGCTGCGTTTTGGATTTAGAAGCAGATATTTCTCTGTGCTTACTGCTGTTTCTTCCATATGCCGGTAATGGGCTGAAAATGCCTGTTTTGGGACTCTGCAGAGAAAGTGTTTGCAGACTGCTGAATCCACACACGGGTTTAACTCTGGAAGTTGAGTGCACACATTGACAACCGTTCTGTTAGATAGCTGCGTTTTGGATTTAGAAGCAGATATTTCCCTGGGCTTACTGCTGTTTCTTCCATATGCCGGTAATGGGCTGAAAACGCCTGGTTTGGGACTCTGCAGAGAAAGTGTTTGCAGACTGCTGAATCCACACACGGGTTTAACTCTGGAAGTTGAGTGCACACACTGACAACCGTTCTGTTAGATAGCTGCGTTTTGGATTTAGAAGCAGATATTTCCCTGTGCTTACTGCTGTTTCTTCCCTATGCCGGTAATGGGCTGAAAACGCCTGTTTTGGGACTCTGCAGAGAAAGTGTTTGCAGACTGCTGAATCCACACACGGGTTTAACTCTGGAAGTTGAGTGCACACATTGACAACCGTTCTGTTAGATAGCTGCATTTTGGATTTAGAAGCAGATATTTCCCTGGGCTTACTGCTGTTTCTTCCATATGCCGGAAAAGGGCTGAAAACGCCTGGTTTGGGACTCTGCAGAGAAGATGTTTGCAGACTGCTGAATCCACACGCGGGTTTAACTCAGGAAGTTGAGTGGACACATTGACATCTGTTCTGTTAGATAGCTGCGTTTTGGATTTAGAAGCAGATATTTCCCTGTGCTTACTGCTGTTTCTTCCATATGCCGGTAAAGGACTGAAAACGCCTGTTTTGGGACTCTGCAGAGAAAGTTTTTGCAGACTGCTGAATCCACACACGGGTTTAACTCTGGAAGTTGAGTGCACACATTGACAACCGTTCTGTTAGATAGCGGCGTTTTGGATTTAGAAGCAGATATTTCCCTGTGCTTACTGCTGTTTCTTCCATATGCCGGTAATGGGCTGAAAATGCCTGTTTTGGGACTCTGCAGAGAAATTGTTTGCAGACTGCTGAATCCACACACGGTTTTAACTCTGGAAGTTGAGTACACATTGACAACCGTTCTGTTAGATAACTGCGTTTTGGATTTAGAAGCAGATATTTCCCTGGGCTTACTGCTGTTTCTTCCATATGCCGGTAATGGGCTGAAAACGCCTGTTTTGGGACTCTGCAGAGAAAGTGTTTGCAGACTGCTGAATCCACACACGGGTTTAACTCTGGAAGTTGAGTGCACACATTGACAACCGTTCTGTTAGATAGCTGCGTTTTGGGTTTAGAAGCAGATATTTCCCTGTGCTTACTGCTGTTTCTTCCATATGCCGGTAATGGGCTGAAAACGCCTGTTTTGGGACTCTGCAGAGAAAGTGTTTGCAGACTGCTGAATCCACACACGGGTTTAACTCTGGAAGTTGAGTGCACACATTGACAACCGTTCTGTTAGATAGCTGCGTTTTGGATTTAGAAGCAGATATTTCCCTGTGCTTACTGCTGTTTCTTCCATATGCCGGTAATGGGCTGAAAACGCCTGTTTTGGGACTCTGCAGAGAAAGTGTTTGCAGACTGCTGAATCCACACACGGGTTTAACTCTGGAAGTTGAGTGCACACATTGACAACCGTTCTGTTAGATAGCTGCGTTTTGGATTTAGAAGCAGATATTTCCCTGTGCTTACTGCTGTTTCTTCCATATGCCGGTAATGGGCTGAAAACGCCTGTTTTGGGACTCTGCAGAGAAAGTGTTTGCAGACTGCTGAATCCACACACGGGTTTAACTCTGGAAGTTGAGTGCACACATTGACAACCGTTCTGTTAGATAGCTGCGTTTTGGATTTAGAAGCAGATATTTCCCTGTGCTTACTGCTGTTTCTTCCCTATGCCGGTAATGGGCTGAAAACGCCTGTTTTGGGACTCTGCAGAGAAAGTGTTTGCAGACTGCTGAATCCACACACGGGTTTAACTCTGGAAGTTGAGTGCACACATTGACAACCGTTCTGTTAGATAGCTGCGTTTTGGATTTAGAAGCAGATATTTCCCTGGGCTTACTGCTGTTTCTTCCATATGCCGGTAATGGGCTGAAAACGCCTGGTTTGGGACTCTGAAGAGAAGATGTTTGCAGACTGCTGAATCCACACGCGGGTTTAACTCAGGAAGTTGAGTGGACACATTGACAACTGTTCTGTTAGATAGCTGCGTTTTGGATTTAGAAGCAGATATTTCCCTGTGCTTACTGCTGTTTTTTCCATATGCCGGTAATGGGCTGAAAACGCCTGTTTTGGGACTCTGCAGAGAAAGTGTTTGCAGACTGCTGAATCCACACACGGTTTTAACTCTGGAAGTTGAGTGCACACATTTACAACCGTTCTGTTAGATAGCTGCATTTTGGATTTAGAAGCAGATATTTCCCTGGGCTTACTGCTGTTTCTTCCATATGCCGGTAATGGGCTGAAAACGCCTGTTTTGGGACTCTGCAGAGAAAGTGTCTGCAGACTGCTGAATCCACACACGGGTTTAACTCTGGAAGTTGAGTGCACACATTGACAACCGTTCTGTTAGATAGCTGCGTTTTGGGTTTAGAAGCAGATATTTCCCTGGGCTTACTGCTGTTTCTTCCATATGCCGGTAATGGGCTGAAAACGCCTGTTTTGGGACTCTGCAGAGAAAGTGTTTGCAGACTGCTGAATCCACACACGGGTTTAAATCTGGAAGTTGAGTGCACACATTGACAACCGTTCTGTTAGATAGCTGCGTTTTGGATTTAGAAGCAGATATTTCCCTGGGCTTACTGCTGTTTCTTCCATATGCCGGTAATGGGCTGAAAACGCCTGTTTTGGGACTCTGCAGAGAAAGTGTTTGCAGACTGCTGAATCCACACACGGGTTTAACTCTGGAAGTTGAGTGCACACATTGACAACCGTTCTGTTAGATAGCTGCGTTTTGGATTTAGAAGCAGATATTTGCCTGGGCTTACTGCTGTTTCTTCCATATGCCGGTAATGGGCTGAAAACGCCTGTTTTGGGACTCTGCAGAGAAAGTGTTTGCAGACTGCTGAATCCACACACGGGTTTAACTCTGGAAGTTGAGTGCACACATTGACAACCGTTCTGTTAGATAGCTGCGTTTTGAATTTAGAAGCAGATATTTCCCTGGGCTTACTGGTGTTTCTTCCATATGCCGGAAAAGGGCTGAAAACGCCTGGTTTGGGACTCTGCAGAGAAGATGTTTGCAGACTGCTGAATCCACACGCGGGTTTAACTCAGGAAGTTGAGTGGACACATTGACAACTGTTCTGTTAGATAGCTGCGTTTTGGATTTAGAAGCAGATATTTCCCTGTGCTTACTGCTGTTTCTTCCATATGCCGGTAAAGGGTTGAAAACGCATGTTTTGGGACTCTGCAGAGAAAGTGTTTGCAGACTGCTGAATCCACACACGGGTTTAACACTGGAAGTTGAGTGCACACATTGACAACCGTTCTGTTAGATAGCGGCGTTTTGGATTTAGAAGCAGATATTTCCCTGTGCTTACTGCTGTTTCTTCCATATGCCGGTAATGGGCTGAAAATGCCTGTTTTGGGACTCTGCAGAGAAAGTGTTTGCAGTCTGCTGAATCCACACACGGTTTTAACTCTGGAAGTTGAGTGCACACATTGACAACCGTTCTGTTAGATAGCTGCGTTTTGGGTTTAGAAGCAGATATTTCCCTGTGCTTACTACTGTTTCTTCCATATGCCGGTAATGGGCTGAAAACGTCTGTTTTGGGACTCTGCAGAGAAAGTGTTTGCAGACTGCTGAATCCACACACGGGTTTAACTCTGGAAGTTGAGTGCACACATTGACAACCGTTCTGTTAGATAGCTGCGTTTTGGGTTTAGAAGCAGATATTTCCCTGTGCTTACTGCTGTTTCTTCCATATGCCGGTAAAGGGCTGAAAACGCCTGTTTTGGGACTCTGCAGAGAAAGTGTTTGCAGACTGCTGAATCCACACACGGGTTTAACTCTGGACGTTGAGTGCACACATTGACAACCGTTCTGTTAGATAGCTGCGTTTTGGATTTAGAAGCAGATATTTCCCTGTGCTTACTGCTGTTTCTTCCATATGCCGGTAATGGGCTGAAAACGCCTGTTTTGGGACTCTGCAGAGAAAGTGTTTGCAGACTGCTGAATCCACACACGGGTTTAACACTGGAAGTTGAGTGCACACATTGACAACCGTTCTGTTAGATAGCTGCGTTTTGGATTTAGAAGCAGATATTTCCCTGTGCTTACTGCTGTTTCTTCCATATGCCGGTAATGGGCTGAAAACGCCTGTTTTGGGACTCTGAAGAGAAAGTGTTTGCAGACTGCTGAATCCACACACGGGTTTAACTCTGGAAGTTGAGTGCACACATTGACAACCGTTCTGTTAGATAGCTGCGTTTTGGATTTAGAAGCAGATATTTCCCTGTGCTTACTGCTGTTTCTTCCCTATGCCGGTAATGGGCTGAAAACGCCTGTTTTGGGACTCTGCAGAGAAAGTGTTTGCAGACTGCTGAATCCACACACGGGTTTAACTCTGGAAGTTGAGTGCACACATTGACAACCGTTCTGTTAGATAGCTGCGTTTTGGATTTAGAAGCAGATATTTCCCTGGGCTTACTGCTGTTTCTTCCATATGCCGGTAATGGGCTGAAAACGCCTGGTTTGGGACTCTGCAGAGAAGATGTTTGCAGACTGCTGAATCCACACGCGGGTTTAACTCAGGAAGTTGAGTGGACACATTGACAACTGTTCTGTTAGATAGCTGCGTTTTGGATTTAGAAGCAGATATTTCCCTGTGCTTACTGCTGTTTTTTCCATATGCCGGTAATGGGCTGAAAACGCCTGTTTTGGGACTCTGCAGAGAAAGTGTTTGCAGACTGCTGAATCCACACACGGTTTTAACTCTGGAAGTTGAGTGCACACATTGACAACCGTTCTGTTAGATAGCTGCGTTTTGGATTTAGAAGCAGATATTTCCCTGGGCTTACTGCTGTTTCTTCCATATGCCGGTAATGGGCTGAAAACGCCTGTTTTGGGACTCTGCAGAGAAAGTGTTTGCAGACTGCTGAATCCACACACGGGTTTAACTCTGGAAGTTGAGTGCACACATTGACAACCGTTCTGTTAGATAGCTGCGTTTTGGGTTTAGAAGCAGATATTTCCCTGTACTTACTGCTGTTTCTTCCATATGCCGGTAATGGGCTGAAAACGCCTGTTTTGGGACTCTGCAGAGAAAGTGTTTGCAGACTGCTGAATCCACACACGGGTTTAACTCTGGAAGTTGAGTGCACACATTGACAACCGTTCTGTTAGATAGCTGCGTTTTGGATTTAGAAGCTGATATTTCCCTGTGCTTACTGCTGTTTCTTCCATATGCCGGTAATGGGCTGAAAACGCCTGTTTTGGGACTCTGCAGAGAAAGTGTTTGCAGACTGCTGAATCCACACACGGGTTTAACTCTGGAAGTTGAGTGCACACATTGACAACCGTTCTGTTAGATAGCTGCGTTTTGGATTTAGAAGCAGATATTTCCCTGGGCTTACTGCTGTTTCTTCCATATGCCGGTAATGGGCTGAAAACGCCTGTTTTGGGACTCTGCAGAGAAAGTGTTTGCAGACTGCTGAATCCACACACGGGTTTAACTCTGGAAGTTGAGTGCACACATTGACAACCGTTCTGTTAGATAGCTGCGTTTTGGGTTTAGAAGCAGATATTTCCCTGTGCTTACTGCTGTTTCTTCCATATGCCGGTAATGGGCTGAAAACGCCTGTTTTGGGACTCTGCAGAGAAAGTGTTTGCAGACTGCTGAATCCACACACGGGTTTAACTCTGGAAGTTGAGTGCACACATTGACAACCGTTCTGTTAGATAGCTGCGTTTTGGATTTAGAAGCTGATATTTCCCTGTGCTTACTGCTGTTTCTTCCATATGCCGGTAATGGGCTGAAAACGTCTGTTTTGGGACTCTGCAGAGAAAGTGTTTGCAGACTGCTGAATCCACACACGGGTTTAACTCTGGAAGTTGAGTGCACACATTGACAACCGTTCTGTTAGATAGCTGCGTTTTGGATTTAGAAGCAGATATTTCCCTGTGCTTACTGCTGTTCCTTCCATATGCCGGTAATGGGCTGAAAATGCCTGTTTTGGGACTCTGCAGAGAAAGTGTTTGCAGACTGCTGAATCCACACACGGGTTTAACTCTGGAAGTTGAGTGCACACATTGACAACCGTTCTGTTAGATAGCTGCGTTTTGGATTTAGAAGCAGATATTTCCCTGTGCTTACTGCTGTTTCTTCCATATGCCGGTAATGGGCTGAAAACGCCTGTTTTGGTACTCTGCAGAGAAAGTGTTTGCAGACTGCTGAATCCACACACGGGTTTAACTCTGGAAGTTGAGTGCACACATTGACAACCGTTCTGTTAGATAGCTGCGTTTTGGGTTTAGAAGCAGATATTTCCCTGTGCTTACTGCTGTTTCTTCCATATGCCGGTAATGGGCTGAAAACGCCTGTTTTGGGACTCTGCAGAGAAAGTGTTTGCAGACTCCTGAATCCACACACGGGTTTAACTCTGGAAGTTGAGTGCACACATTGACAACCGTTCTGTTAGATAGCTGCGTTTTGGATTTAGAAGCAGATATTTCCCTGGGCTTACTGCTGTTTCTTCCATATGCCGGTAATGGGCTGAAAACGCCTGGTTTGGGACTCAGCAGAGAAAGTGTTTGCAGACTGCTGAATCCACACACGGGTTTAACTCTGGAATTTGACTGCACACATTGACAACCGTTCTGTTAGATAGCTGCGTTTTGGATTTAGAAGCAGATATTTCCCTGTGCTTACTGCTGTTTCTTCCATATGCCGGTAAAGGGCTGAAAACGCCTGTTTTGGGATTCTGCAGAGATAGTGTTTGCAGACTGCTGAATCCACACACGGGTTTAACTCTGGAAGTTGAGTGCACAAATTGACAACCGTTCTGTTAGATAGCTGCGTTTTGGATTTACAAGCAGATATTTCCCTGTGCTTACTGCTGTTTCTTCCATATGCCGGTAATGGGCTGAAAACACCTGTTTTGGGACTCTGCAGAGAAAGTGTTTGCAGACTGCTGAATCCACACACGGGTTTCACTCTGGAAGTTGAGTGCACACATTGACAACCGTTCTGTTAGATAGCTGCGTTTTGGATTTTGAAGCAGATATTTCCCTGTGCTTACTGCTGTTTCTTCCATATGCCGGTAATGGGCTGAAAACGCCTGTTTTGGGACTCTGCAGAGAAAGTGTTTGCAGACTGCTGAATCCACACACGGGTTTAACTCTGGAAGTTGAGTGCACACATTGACAACCGTTCTGTTAGATAGCTGCATTTTGGATTTAGAAGCAGATATTTCCCTGGGCTTACTGCTGTTTCTTCCAGATGCCGGTAATGGGCTGAAAACGCCTGTTTTGGGACTCTGCAGAGAAAGTGTTTGCAGACTGCTGAATCCACACACGGGTTTAACTCTGGAAGTTGAGTGCACACATTGACAACCGTTCTGTTAGATAGCTGCGTTTTGGATTTAGAAGCAGATATTTCCCTGTGCTTACAGCTGTTTCTTCCATATGCCGGTAATGGGCTGAAAACGCCTGTTTTGGGACTCTGCAGAGAAAGTGTTTGCAGACTGCTGAATCCACACACGGGTTTCACTCTGGAAGTTGAGTGCACACATTGACAACCGTTCTGTTAGATAGTTGCGTTTTGGATTTAGAAGCAGATATTTCCCTGTGCTTACTGCTGTTTCTTCCATATGCCGGTAACGGGCTGAAAACGCCTGTTTTGGGACTCTGCAGAGAAAGTGTTTGCAGACTGCTGAATGAACACACGGGTTTAACTCTGGAAGTTGAGTGCACACATTGACAACCGTTCTGTTAGATAGCTGCCTTTTGGATTTAGAAGCAGATATTTCCCTGTGCTTACTGCCGTTTCTTCCATATGCCGGTAATGGGCTGAAAACGCCTGTTTTGGGACTCTGCAGAGACGGTGTTTGCAGACTGCTGAATCCACACACGGGTTTAACTCTGGAAGTTGAGTGCACACATTGACAACCGTTCTGTTAGATAGCTGCGTTTTGGATTTAGAAGCAGATATTTCCCTGGGCTTACTGCTGTTTCTTCCTTATGCCGGTAATGGGCTGAAAACGCCTGTTTTGGGACTCTGCAGAGAAAGTGTTTGCAGACTGCTGAATCCACACTCGGGTTTAACTCTGGAAGTTGAGTGCACACATTGACAACCGTTCTGTTAGATAGCTGCGTTTTGGGCTTAGAAGCAGATATTTCCCTGTGCTTACTGCTGTTACTTCCAGATGCCGGTAATGGGCTGAAAACGCCTGTTTTGGGACTCTGCAGAGAAAGTGTTTGCAGACTGCTGAATCCACACACGGGTTTAACTCTGGAAGTTGAGTGCACACATTGACAACCGTTCTGTTAGATAGCTGCGTTTTGGATTTAGAAGCAGATATTTCCCTGTGCTTACTGCTGTTTCTTCCATATGCCGGTAATGGGCTGAAAATGCCTGTTTTGGGACTCTGCAGAAAAAGTGTTTGCAGACTGCTGAATCCACACACGGTTTTAACTCTGGAAGTTGAGTGCACACATTGACAACCGTTCTGTTAGATAGCTGCGTTTTGGATTTAGAAGCATATATTTCCCTGGGCTTACTGCTGTTTCTTCCATATGCCGGTAATGGGCTGAAAACGCCTGTTTTGGGACTCTGCAGAGAAAGTGTTTGCAGACTGCTGAATCCACACACGGGTTTAACTCTGGAAGTTGAGTGCACACATTGACAACCGTTCTGTCAGATAGCTGCGTTTTGGGTTTAGAAGCAGATATTTCCCTGTGCTTACTGCTGTTTTTTCCATATGCCGGTAATGGGCTGAAAACGCCTGTTTTGGGACTCTGCAGAGAAAGTGTTTGCAGACTGCTGAATCCACACACGGGTTTAACTCTGGAAGTTGAGTGCACACATTGACAACCGTTCTGTTAGATAGTTGCGTTTTGGATTTAGAAGCAGATATTTCCCTGTGCTTACTGCTGTTTCTTCCATATGCCGGTAATGGGTTGAAAACGCCTGTTTTGGGACTCTGCAGAGAAAGTGTTTGCAGACTGCTGAATCCACACACGGGTTTAACTCTGGAAGTTGAGTGCACACATTGACAACCGTTCTGTTAGATAGCTGCTTTTTGGATTTAGAAGCAGATATTTCCCTGTGCTTACTGCCGTTTCTTTCATATGCCGGTAAAGGGCTGAAAACGCCTGTTTTGGGACTCTGCAGAGAAAGTGTTTGCAGACTGCTGAATCCACACACGGGTTTAACTCTGGAAGTTGAGTGCACACATTGACAACCGTTCTGTTAGATAGCTGCGTTTTGGATTTCGAAGCAGATATTTCCCTGAGCTTACTGCTATTTCTTCCATATGCCGGTAATGGGCTGAAAACGCCTTTTTTGGGACTCTGCAGAGAAAGTGTTTGCAGACTGCCGAATCCACACACGGGTTTAACTCTGGAAGTTGAGTGCACACATTGACAACCGTTCTGTTAGATAGTTGCGTTTTGGATTTAGAAGCAGATATTCCCCTGTGCTTACTGCTGTTTCTTCCATATGCCGGTAATGGGCTGAAAACGCCTGTTTTGGGACTCTGCAGAGAAAGTGTTTGCAGACTGCTGAATCCACACACGGGTTTAACTCTGGAAGTTGAGTGCACACATTGACAACCGTTGTGTTAGATAGCTGCGTTTTGGATTTAGAAGCAGATATTTCCCTGTGCTTACTGCTGTTTCTTCCATATGCCGGTAAAGGGCTGAAAACGCCTGTTTTGGGACTCTGCAGAGAAAGTGTTTACAGACTGCTGAATCCACACACGGGTTTAACTCTGGAAGTTGAGTGCACACATTGACAACCGTTCTGTTAGATAGCTGCGTTTTGGATTTAGAAGCAGATATTTCCCTGGGCTTACTGCTGTTTCTTCCATATGCCGGTAATGGGCTGAAAACGCCTGTTTTGGGACTCTGCAGAGAAGATGTTTGCAGACTGCTGAATCCACACGCGGGTTTAACTCAGGAAGTTGAGTGGACACATTGACAACTGTTCTGTTAGATAGCTGCGTTTTGGATTTAGAAGCAGATATTTCCCTGTGCTTACTGCTGTTTCTTCCATATGCCGGTAATGGGCTGAAAACGCCTGTTTTGGGACTCTGCAGAGAAAGTGTTTGCAGACTGCTGAATCCACACACGGGTTTAACTCTGGAAGTTGAGTGCACACATTGACAACCGTTCTGTTAGATAGCTGCGTTTTGGATTTAGAAGCAGATATTTCCCTGTGCTTACTGCCGTTTCTTCCATATGCCGGTAATGGGCTGAAAACGCCTGTTTTGGGACTCTGCAGAGAAGGTGTTTGCAGACTGCTGAATCCACACACGGGTTTAACTCTGGAAGTTGAGTGCACACATTGACAACCGTTCTGTTAGATAGCTGCGTTTTGGATTTAGAAGCAGATATTTCCCTGGGCTTATTGCTGTTTCTTCCATATGCCGGTAATGGGCTGAAAACGCCTGTTTTGGGACTCTGCAGAGAAAGTGTTTGCAGACTGCTGAATCCACACACGGGTTTAACTCTGGAAGTTGAGTGCACACATTGACAACCGTTCTGTTAGATAGCTGCGTTTTGGGTTTAGAAGCAGATATTTCCCTGTGCTTACTGCTGTTTCTTCCAGATGCCGGTAATGGGCAGAAAACGCCTGTTTTGGGACTCTGCAGAGAAAGTGTTTGCAGACTGCTGAATCCACACACGGGTTTAACTCTGGAAGTTGAGTGCACACATTGACAACCGTTCTGTTAGATAGCTGCGTTTTGGATTTAGAAGCAGATATTTCCCTGTGCTTACTGCTGTTTCTTCCATATGCCGGTAATGGGCTGAAAACGCCTGTTTTGGGACTCTGCAGAGAAAGTGTTTGCAGACTGCTGAATCCACACACGGGTTTAACTCCGGAAATTGAGTGCACACATTGACAACCGTTGTGTTAGATAGCTGCGTTTTGGATTTAGAAGCTGATATTTCCCTGTGCTTACTGCTGTTTCTTCCATATGCCGGTAAAGGGCTGAAAACGCCTGTTTTGGGACTCTGCAGAGATAGTGTTTGCAGACTGCTGAATCCACACACGGGTTTAACTCTGGAAGTTGAGTGCACAAATTGACAACCGTTCTGTTAGATAGCTGCGTTTTGGATTTAGAAGCAGATATTTCCCTGTGCTTACTGCTGTTTCTTCCATATGCCGGTAATGGGCTGAAAACGCCTGTTTTGGGACTCTGCAGAGAAAGTGTTTGCAGACTGCTGAATCCACACACGGGTTTAACTCTGGAAGTTGATTGCACACACTGACAACCGTTCTGTTAGATAGCTGCGTTTTGGATTTAGAAGCATATATTTCCCTGGGCTTACTGCTGTTTCTTCCCTATGCCGGTAATGGGCTGAAAACGCCTGTTTTGGGACTCTGCAGAGAAAGTGTTTGCAGACTGCTGAATCCACACACGGGTTTAACTCTGGAAGTTGAGTGCACACATTGACAACCGTTCTGTTAGATAGCTGCGTTTTGGGTTTAGAAGCAGATATTTCCCTGTGCTTACTGCTGTTTCTTCCATATGCCGGTAATGGGCTGAAAACGCCTGTTTTGGGACTCTGCAGAGAAAGTGTTTGCAGACTGCTGAATCCACACACGGGTTTAACTCTGGAAGTTGAGTGCACACATTGACAACCGTTCTGTTAGATAGCTGCGTTTTGGATTTAGAAGCAGATATTTCCCTGTGCTTACTGCTGTTTCTTCCATATGCCGGTAATGGGCTGAAAACGCCTGTTTTGGGACTCTGCAGAGAAAGTGTTTGCAGACTGCTGAATCCACACACGGGTTTAACTCTGGAAGTTGAGTGCACACATTGACAACCGTTCAGTTAGATAGCTGCGTTTTGGATTTAGAAGCAGATATTTCCCTCGGCTTACTGCTGTTTCTTCCATATGCCGGTAATGGGCTGAAAACGCCTGGTTTGGGACTCTGCAGAGAAGATGTTTGCAGACTGCTGAATCCACACGCGGGTTTAACTCAGGAAGTTGAGTGGACACATTGACAACTGTTCTGTTAGTTAGCTGCGTTTTGGATTTAGAAGCAGATATTTCCCTGTGCTTACTGCTGTTTCTTCCATATGCCGGTAATGGGCTGAAAACGCCTGTTTTGGGACTCTGCAGAGAAAGTGTTTGCAGACTGCTGAATCCACACACGGGTTTAACTCTGGAAGTTGAGTGCACACCTTGACAACCGTTCTGTTAGATAGCTGCGTTTTGGATTTAGAAGCAGATATTTTCCTGTGCTTACTGCCGTTTCTTCCATATGCCGGTAATGGGCTGAAAACGCCTGTTTTGGGACTCTGCAGAGAAGGTGTTTGCAGACTGCTGAATCCACACACGGGTTTAACTCTGGAAGTTGAGTGCACACATTGACAACCGTTCTGTTAGATAGCTGCGTTTTGGATTTAGAAGCAGATATTTCCCTGGGCTTACTGCTGTTTCTTCCATATGCCGGTAATGGGCTGAAAACGCCTGTTTTGGGACTCTGCAGAGAAAGTGTTTGCAGACTGCTGAATCCACACACGGGTTTAACTCTGGAAATTGAGTGCACACATTGACAACCGTTCTGTTAGATAGCTGCGTTTTGTGTTTAGAAGCAGATATTTACCTGTGCTTACTGCTGTTTCTTCCAGATGCCGGTAATGGGCTGAAAACGCCTGTTTTGGGACTCTGCAGAGAAAGTGTTTGCAGAATGCTGAATCCACACACGGGTTTAACTCTGGAAGTTGAGTGCACACATTGACAACCGTTCTGTTAGATAGCTGTGTTTTGGATTTAGAAGCAGATATTTCCCTGTGCTTACTGCTGTTTCTTCCATATGCCGGTAATGGGCTGAAAACGCCTGTTTTGGGACTCTGCAGAGAAAGTGTTTGCAGACTGCTGAATCCACACACGGGTTTAACTCTGGAAGTTGAGTGCACACATTGACAACCGTTCTGTTAGATAGTTGCGTTTTGGATTTAGAAGCAGATATTTCCCTGTGCTTACTGCTGTTTCTTCCATATGCCGGTAATGGGCTGAAAACGCCTGTTTTGGGACTCTGCAGAGAAAGTGTTTGCAGACTGCTGAATCCACACACGGGTTTAACTCTGGAAGTTGAGTGCACACATTGACAACCGTTGTGTTAGATAGGTGCGTTTTGGATTTAGAAGCTGATATTTCCCTGTGCTGACTGCTGTTTCTTCCATATGCCGGTAAAGGGCTGAAAACGCCTGTTTTGGGTCTCTGCAGAGATAGTGTTTGCAGACTGCTGAATCCACAAGCGGGTTTAACTCTGGAAGTTGAGTGCACACATTGACAACCGTTCTGTTAGATAGCTGCGTTTTGGATTTAGAAGCAGATATTTCCCTGTGCTTACTGCTGTTTCTTCCATATGCCGGTAATGGGCTGAAAACGCCTGTTTTGGGACTCTGCAGAGAAAGTGTTTGCAGACTGCTGAATCCACACACGGGTTTAACTCTGGAAGTTGAGTGCACACATTGACAACCGTTCTGTTAGATAGCTGCGTTTTGGATTTAGAAGCAGATATTTCCCTGTGCTTACTGCTGTTTCTTCCATATGCCGGTAAAGGGCTGAAAACGCCTGTTTTGGGACTCTGCAGAGAAAGTGTTTGCAGACTGCTGAATCCACACACGGGTTTAACTCTGGAAGTTGAGTGCACACATTGACAACCGTTCTGTTAGATAGTTGCGTTTTGGATTTAGAAGCAGATATTTCCCTGTGCTTACTGCTGTTTCTTCCATATGCCGGTAATGGGCTGAAAACCCCTGTTTTGGGACTCTGCAGAGAAAGTGTTTGCAGACTGCTGAATCCACACACGGGTTTAACTCTGGAAGTTGAGTGCACACATTGACAACCGTTGTGTTAGATAGGTGCGTTTTGGATTTAGGAGCTGATATTTCCCTGTGCTGACTGCTGTTTCTTCCATATGCCGGTAAATGGCTGAAAACGCCTGTTTTGGGACTCTGCAGAGAAGATGTTTGCAGACTACTGAATCCACACGCGGGTTTAACTCAGGAAGTTGAGTGGACACATTGACAACCGTTCTGTTAGATAGCTGCGTTTTGGATATAGAAGCAGATATTTCCCTGTGCTTGCTGCTGTTTCTTCCATATGCCGGTAATGGGCTGAAAACGCCTGTTTTGGGACTCTGCAGAGAAAGTGTTTGCAGACTGCTGAATCCACACACGGGTTTAACTCTGGAAGTTGAGTGCACACATTGACAACCGTTCTGTTAGATAGCTGCGTTTTGGATTTAGAAGCAGATATTTCCCTGGGCTTACTGCTGTTTCTTCCACATGCCGGTAATGGGTTGAAAACGCCTGTTTTGGGACTCTGCAGAGAAAGTGCTTGCAGACTGCTGAATCCACACACGGGTTTAACTCTGGAAGTTGAGTGCACACATTGACAACCGTTCTGTAAGATAGCTGCGTTTTGGGTTTAGAAGCAGATATTTCCCTGTGCTTACTGCTGTTTCTTCCATATGCCGGTAATGGGCTGAAAACGCCTGTTTTGGGACTCTGCAGAGAAAGTGTTTGCAGACTGCTGAATCCACACACGGGTTTAACTCTGGAAGTTGAGTGCACACATTGACAACCGTTCTGTTAGATAGTTGCGTTTTGGATTTAGAAGCAGATATTTCCCTGTGCTTACTGCTGTTTCTTCCATATGCCGGTAATGGGCTGAAAACGCCTGTTTTGGGACTCTGCAGAGAAAGTGTTTGCAGACTGCTGAATCCACACACGGGTTTAACTCTGGAAGTTGAGTGCACACATTGACAACCGTTGTGTTAGATAGGTGCGTTTTGGATTTAGAAGCTGATATTTCCCTGTGCTTACTGCTGTTTCTTCCATATGCCGGTAAAGGGCTGAAAATGCCTGTTTTGGGTCTCTGCAGAGATAGTGTTTGCAGACTGCTGAATCCACACACGGGTTTAACTCTGGAAGTTGAGTGCACAAATTGACAACCGTTCTGTTAGATAGCTGCGTTTTGGATTTAGAAGCAGATATTTCCCTGTGCTTACTGCTGTTTCTTCCATATGCCGGTAATGGGCTGAAAACGCCTGTTTTGGGACTCTGCAGAGAAAGTGTTTGCAGACTGCTGAATCCACACACGGGTTTAACTCTGGAAGTTGAGTGCACACATTGACAACCGTTCTGTTAGATAGCTGCGTTTTGGATTTAGAAGCAGATATTTCCCTGGGCTTACTGCTGTTTCTTCCATATGCCGGTAATGGGCTGAAAACGCCTGTTTTGGGACTCTGCAGAGAAGATGTTTGCAGACTGCTGAATCCACACGCGGGTTTAACTCAGGAAGTTGAGTGGACACATTGACAACCGTTCTGTTAGATAGCTGCGTTTTGGATATAGAAGCAGATATTTCCCTGTGCTTACTGCTGTTTCTTCCATATGCCGGTAATGGGCTGAAAACGCCTGTTTTGGGACTCTGCAGAGAAAGTGTTTGCAGACTGCTGAATCCACACACGGGTTTAACTCTGGAAGTTGAGTGCACACATTGACAACCGTTCTGTTAGATAGCTGCGTTTTGGATTTAGAAGCAGATATTTCCCTGGGCTTACCGCTGTTTCTTCCACATGCCGGTAAAGGGCTGAAAACGCCTGTTTTGGGACTCTGCAGAGAAAGTGCTTGCAGACTGCTGAATCCACACACGGGTTTAACTCTGGAAGTTGAGTGCACACATTGACAACCGTTCTGTTAGATAGCTGCGTTTTGGGTTTAGAAGCAGATATTTCCCTGTGGTTACTGCTGTTTCTTCCATATGCCGGTAATGGGCTGAAAACGCCTGTTTTGGGACTCTGCAGAGAAAGTGTTTGCAGACTGCTGAATCCACACACGGGTTTAACTCTGGAAGTTGAGTGCACACATTGACAACCGTTCTGTTAGATAGCTGCGTTTTGGATTTAGAAGCAGATATTTCCCTGTGCTTACTGCTGTTTCTTCCATATGCCGGTAATGGGCTGAAAATGCCTGTTTTGGGACTCTGCAGAGAAAGTGTTTGCAGACTGCTGAATCCACACACGGGTTTAATTCTGGAAGTTGAGTGCACACATTGACAACCGTTCTGTTAGATAGCTGCGTTTTGGATTTAGAAGCAGATATTTCCCTGGGCTTACTGCTGTTTCCTCCTTATGCCGGTAATGGGCTGAAAACGCCTATTTTGGGACTCTGCAGAGAAAGTGTTTGCAGACTGCTGAATCCACACACGGGTTTAACTCTGGAAGTTGAGTGCACACATTGACAACCGTTCTGTTAGATAGCTGCGTTTTGGGTTTAGAAGCAGATATTTCCCTGTGCTTACTGCTGTTTCTTCTAGATGCCGGTAATGGGCTGAAAACGCCTGTTTTGGGACTCTGCAGAGAAAGTGTTTGCAGACTGCTGAATCCACATACGGGTTTAACTCTGGAAGTTGAGTGCACACATTGACAACCGTTCTGTTAGATAGCTGCGTTTTGGATTTAGAAGCAGATATTTCCCTGTGCTTACTGCTGTTTCTTCCATATGCCGGTAATGGGCTGAAAACGCCTGTTTTGGGACTCTGCAGAGAAAGTGTTTGCAGACTGCTGAGTCCACACACGGGTTTAACTCTGGAAGTTGAGTGCACACATTGACAACCGTTCTGTTAGATAGCTGCGTTTTGGATTTAGAAGCAGATATTTCCCTGTGCTTACTGCTGTTTCTTCCATATGCCGGTAAAGGGCTGAAAACGCCTGTTTTGGGACTCTGCAGAGAAAGTGTTTGCAGACTGCTGAATCCACACACGGGTTTAACTCTGGAAGTTGAGTGCACACATTGACAACCGTTCTGTTAGATAGCTGCGTTTTGGATTTAGAAGCAGATATTTCCCTGGGCTTACTGCTGTTTCTTCCATATGCCGGAAATGGGCTGAAAACGCCTGTTTTGGGACTCTGCAGAGAAAGTGTTTGCAGACTGCTGAATCCACACACGGGTTTAACTCTGGAAGTTGAGTGCACACATTGACAACCGTTCTGTTAGATAGCTGCGTTTTGGATTTAGAAGCAGATATTTCCCTGTGCTTACTGCAGTTTCTTCCCTATGACGGTAATGGGCTGAAAACGCCTGTTTTGGGACTCTGCATAGAAAGTGTTTGCAGACTGCTGAATCCACACACGGGTTTAACTCTGGAAGTTGAGTGCACACATTGACAACTGTTCTGTTAGATAGCTGCGTTTTGGATTTAGAAGCAGATATTTCCCTGGGCTTACTGCTGTTTCTTCCATATGCCGGTAATGGGCTGAAAACGCCTGGTTTGGGACTCTGCAGAGAAGATGTTTGCAGACTGCTGAATCCACACGCGGGTTTAACTCAGGAAGTTGAGTGGACACATTGACAACTGTTCTGTTAGATAGCTGCGTTTTGGATTTAGAAGCAGATATTTCCCTGTGCTTACTGCTGTTTCTTCCATATGCCGGTAATGGGCTGAAAACGCCTGTTTTGGGACTCTGCAGAGAAAGTGTTTGCAGACTGCTGAATCCACACACGGGTTTAACTCTGGAAGTTGAGTGCACACATTGACAACCGTTCTGTTAGATAGCTGCGTTTTGGATTTAGAAGCAGATATTTCCCTGTGCTTACTGCTGTTTCTTCCATATGCCGGTAATGGGCTGAAAATGCCTGTTTTGGGACTCTGCAGAGAAAGTGTTTGCAGACTGCTGAATCCACACACGGGTTTAACTCTGGAAGTTGAGTGCACACATTGACAACCGTTCTGTTAGATAGCTGCATTTTGGATTTAGAAGCAGATATTTCCCTGTGCTTACTGCTGTTTCTTCCATATGCCGGTAATGGGCAGAAAACGCCTGTTTTGGGACTCTGCAGAGAAAGTGTTTGCAGACTGCTGAATCCACACACGGGTTTAACTCTGGAAGTTGAGTGCACACATTGACAACCGTTCTGTTAGATAGCTGCGTTTTGGGTTTAGAAGCAGATATTTCCCTGTGCTTACTGCTGTTTCTTCCATATGCCGGTAATGGGCTGAAAACGCCTGTTTTGGGACTCTGCAGAGAAAGTGTTTGCAGACTGCTGAATCCACACACGGGTTTAACTCTGGAAGTTGAGTGCACACATTGACAACCGTTCTGTTAGATAGCTGCGTTTTGGATTTAGAAGCAGATATTTCCCTGTGCTTACTGCTGTTTCTTCCATATGCCGGTAATGGGCTGAAAACGCCTGTTTTGGGACTCTGCAGAGAAAGTGTTTGCAGACTGCTGAATCCACACACGGGTTTAACTCTGGAAGCTGAGTGCACACATTGACAACCGTTCTGTTAGATAGCTGCGTTTTGGATTTAGAAGCAGATATTTCCCTGTGCTTACTGCTGTTTCTTCCATATGCCGGTAATGGGCTGAAAATGACTGTTTTGGGACTCTGCAGAGAAAGTGTTTGCAGACTGCTGAATCCACACACGGGTTTAACTCTGGAAGTTGAGTGCACACATTGACAACCGTTCTGTTAGATAGCTGCGTTTTGGATTTAGAAGCAGATATTTCCCTGGGCTTACTGCTGTTTCTTCCATATGCCGGTAATGGGCTGAAAACGCCTGTTTTGGGACTCTGCAGAGAAAGTGTTTGCAGACTGCTGAATCCACACACGGGTTTAACTCTGGAAGTTGAGTGCACACATTGACAACCGTTCTGTTAGATAGCTGCGTTTTGGGTTTAGAAGCAGATATTTCCCTGTGCTTACTGCTGTTTCTTCCATATGCCGGTAATGGGCTGAAAACGCCTGTTTTGGGACTCTGCAGAGAAAGTGTTTGCAGACTGCTGAATCCACACACGGGTTTAACTCTGGAAGTTGAGTGCACACATTGACAACCGTTCTGTTAGATAGCTGCGTTTTGGATTTAGAAGCAGATATTTCCCTGGGCTTACTGCTGTTTCTTCCATATGCCGGAAATGGGCTGAAAACGCCTGGTTTGGGACTCTGCAGAGAAGATGTTTGCAGACTGCTGAATCCACACACGGGTTTAACTCAGGAAGTTGAGTGGACACTTTGACAACTGTTCTGTTAGATAGCTGCGTTTTGGATTTAGAAGCAGATATTTCCCTGTGCTTACTGCTGTTTCTTCCTTATGCCGGTAAAGGGCTGAAAACGCCTGTTTTGGGACTCTGCAGAGAAAGTGTTTGCAGACTGCTGAATCCACATACGGGTTTAACTCTGGAAGTTGAGTGCGCTAATTGACAACCGTTCTTTTAGATAGCTGCGTTTTGGATTTAGAAGCAGATATTTCCCGGTGCTTACTGCTGTTTCTTCCATATGCCGGTAATGGGCTGAAAACGCCTGTTTTGGGACTCTGCAGAGAAAGTGTTTGCAGACTGCTGAATCCACACACGGGTTTAACTCTGGAAGTTGAGTGCACACATTGACAACCGTTCTGTTAGATAGCTGTGTTTTGGGTTTAGAAGCAGATATTTCCCTGTGCTTACTGCTGTTTCTTCCATATGCCGGTAATGGGCTGAAAATGCCTGTTTGGGACTCTGCAGAGAAAGTGTTTGCAGACTGCTGAATCCACACACGGGTTTAACTCTGGAAGTTGAGTGCACACATTGACAACCGTTCTGTTAGATAGCTGCGTTTTGGATTTAGAAGCAGATATTTCCCTGGGCTTACGTCTGTTTCTTCCATATGCCGGTAAATGGCTGAAAACGCCTGTTTTGGGACTCTGCAGAGAAGATGTTTGCAGACTGCTGAATCCACACGCGTGTTTAACTCAGGAAGTTGAGTGGACACATTGACAACTGTTCTGTTAGATAGCTGCGTTTTGGGTTTAGAAGCAGATATTTCCCTGTGCTTACTGCTGTTTCTTCCATATGCCGGTAATGGGCTGAAAACGCCTGTTTTGGGACTCTGCAGAGAAAGTGTTTGCAGACTGCTGAATCCACACACGGGTTTAACTCTGGAAGTTGAGTGCACACATTGACAACCGTTCTGTTAGATAGCTGCGTTTTGGATTTAGAAGCAGATATTTCCCTGTGCTTACTGCTGTTTCTTCCATATGCCGGTAATGGGCTGAAAATGCCTGTTTTGGGACTCTGCAGAGAAAGTGTTTGCAGACTGCTGAATCCACACACGGGTTTAATTCTGGAAGTTGAGTGCACACATTGACAACCGTTCTGTTAGATAGCTGCGTTTTGGATTTAGAAGCAGATATTTCCCTGGGCTTACTGCTGTTTCTTCCTTATGCCGGTAATGGGCTGAAAACGCCTATTTTGGGACTCTGCAGAGAAAGTGTTTGCAGACTGCTGAATCCACACACGGGTTTAACTCTGGAAGTTGAGTGCACACATTGACAATCGTTCTGTTAGATAGCTGCGTTTTGGGTTTAGAAGCAGATATTTCCCTGTGCTTACTGCTGTTTCTTCCATATGCCGGTAATGGGCTGAAAACGCCTGTTTTGGGACTCTGCAGAGAAAGTGTTTGCAGACTGCTGAATCCACATACGGGTTTAACTCTGGAAGTTGAGTGCACACATTGACAACCGTTCTGTTAGATAGCTGCGTTTTGGATTTAGAAGCAGATATTTCCCTGTGCTTACTGCTGTTTCTTCCATATGCCGGTAATGGGCTGAAAACGCCTGTTTTGGGACTCTGCAGAGAAAGTTTTTGCAGACTGCTGAATCCACACACGGGTTTAACTCTGGAAGTTGAGTGCACACATTGACAACCGTTCTGTTAGATAGCTGCGTTTTGGATTTAGAAGCAGATATTTCCCTGTGCTTACTGCTGTTTCTTCCATATGCCGGTAAAGGGCTGAAAACGCCTGTTTTGGGACTCTGCAGAGAAAGTGTTTGCAGACTGCTGAATCCACACACGGGTTTAACTCTGGAAGTTGAGTGCACACATTGACAACCGTTCTGTTAGATAGCTGCGTTTTGGATTTAGAAGCAGATATTTCCCTGGGCTTACTGCTGTTTCTTCCATATGCCGGTAATGGGCTGAAAACGCCTGTTTTGGGACTCTGCAGAGAAAGTGTTTGCAGACTGCTGAATCCACACACGGGTTTAACTCTGGAAGTTGAGTGCACACATTGACAACCGTTCTGTTAGATAGCTGCGTTTTGGATTTAGAAGCAGATATTTCCCTGTGCTTACTGCTGTTTCTTCCATATGCCGGTAATGGGCTGAAAATGCCTGTTTTGGGACTCTGCAGAGAAAGTGTTTGCAGACTGCTGAATCCACACACGGGTTTAACTCTGGAAGTTGAGTGCACACATTGACAACCGTTCTGTTAGATAGCTGCGTTTTGGATTTAGAAGCAGATATTTCCCTGGGCTTACTGCTGTTTCTTCCATATGCCGGTAATGGGCTGAAAACGCCTGCTTTGGGACTCTGCAGAGAAGATGTTTGCAGACTGCTGAATCCACACACGGGTTTAACTCTGGAAGTTGAGTGCACACATTGACAACCGTTCTGTTAGATAGCTGCGTTTTGGGTTTAGAAGCAGATATTTCCCTGGGCTTGCTGCTGTTTCTTCCATATGCCGGTAATGGGCTGAAAACGCCTGTTTTGGGACTCTGCAGAGAAAGTGTTTGCAGACTGCTGAATCCACACACGGGTTTAACTCTGGAAGTTGAGTGCACACATTGACAACCGTTCTGTTAGATAGCTGCGTTTTGGATTTAGAAGCAGATATTTCCCTGTGCTTACTGCTGTTTCTTCCATATGCCGGTAATGGGCTGAAAACGCCTGTTTTGGGACTCTGCAGAGAAAGTGTTTGCAGACTGCTGAATCCACACACGGGTTTAACTCTGGAAGTTGAGTGCACACATTGACAACCGTTCTGTTAGATAGCTGCGTTTTGGATTTAGAAGCAGATATTTCCCTGGGCTTACTGCTCTTTCTTCCATATGCCGGAAATGGGCTGAAAACGCCTGTTTTGGGACTCTGCAGAGACAGTGTATGCAGACTGCTGAATCCACACACGGGTTTAACTCTGGAAGTTGAGTGCACACATTGACAACCATTCTGTTAGATAGCTGCGATTTGGATTTAGAAGCAGATATTTCCCTGTGCTTACTGCTGTTTCTTCCCTATGCCGGTAAAGGGCTGAAAACGCCTGTTTTGGGACTCTGCAGAGAAAGTGTTTGCAGACTGCTGAATCCACACACGGGTTTAATTCTGGAAGTTGAGTGCACACATTGACAACCGTTCTGTTAGATAGCTGCGTTTTGGATTTAGAAGCAGATATTTCCCTGGGCTTACTGCTCTTTCTTCCATATGCCGGTAATGGGCTGAAAACGCCTGGTTTGTGACTCTGCAGAGAAGATGTTTGCAGACTGCTGAATCCACACACGTGTTTAACTCAGGAAGTTGAGTGGACACATTGACAACTGTTCTGTTAGATAGCTGCGTTTTGGATTTAGAAGCAGATATTTCCCTGTGCTTACTGCTGTTTCTTCCATATGCCGGTAATGGGCTGAAAACGCCTGTTTTGGGACTCTGCAGAGAAAGTGTTTGCAGACTGCTGAATCCACACACGGGTTTAACTCTGGAAGTTGAGTGCACACATTGACAACCGTTCTGTTAGATAGCTGCGTTTTGGATTTAGAAGCAGATATTTCCCTGTGCTTACTGCTGTTTCTTCCATATGCCGGTAATGGGCTGAAAATGCCTGTTTTGGGACTCTGCAGAGAAAGTGTTTGCAGACTGCTGAATCCACACACGGTTTTAACTCTGGAAGTTGAGTGCACACATTGACAACCGTTCTGTTAGATAGCTGCGTTTTGGATTTAGAAGCAGATATTTCCCTTGGCTTACTGCTGTTTCTTCCATATGCCGGTAATGGGCTGAAAACGCCTGTTTTGGGACTCTGCAGAGAAAGTGTTTGCAGACTGCTGAATCCACACACGGGTTTAACTCTGGAAGTTGAGTGCACACATTGACAACCGTTCTGTTAGATAGCTGCGTTTTGGGTTTAGAAGCAGATATTTCCCTGTGCTTACTGCTGTTTCTTCCATATGCCGGTAATGGGCTGAAAATGCCTGTTTTGGGACTCTGCAGAGAAAGTGTTTGCAGACTGCTGAATCCACACACGGGTTTAACTCTGGAAGTTGAGTGCACACATTGACAACCGTTCTGTTAGATAGCTGCGTTTTGGATTTAGAAGCAGATATTTCCCTGGGCTTACTGCTGTTTCTTCCATATGCCGGTAATGGGCTGAAAACGCCTGTTTTGGGACTCTGCAGAGAAAGTGTTTGCAGACTGCTGAATCCACACACGGGTTTAACTCTGGAAGTTGAGTGCACACATTGACAACCGTTCTGTTAGATAGCTGCGTTTTGGGTTTAGAAGCAGATATTTCCCTGTGCTTACTGCTGTTTCTTCCATATGCCGGTAATGGGCTGAAAACGCCTGTTTTGGGACTCTGCAGAGAAAGTGTTTGCAGACTGCTGAATCCACACACGGGTTTAACTCTGGAAGTTGAGTGCACACATTGACAACCGTTCTGTTAGATAGCTGCGTTTTGGATTTAGAAGCAGATATTTCCCTGGGCTTACTGCTGTTTCTTCCATATGCCGGAAATGGGCTGAAAACGCCTGGTTTGGGACTCTGCAGAGAAGATGTTTGCAGACTGCTGAATCCACACGCGGGTTTAACTCAGGAAGTTGAGTGGACACTTTGACAACTGTTCTGTTAGATAGCTGCGTTTTGGATTTAGAAGCAGATATTTCCCTGTGCTTACTGCTGTTTCTTCCATATGCCGGTAAAGGGCTGAAAACGCCTGTTTTGGGACTCTGCAGAGAAAGTGTTTGCAGACTGCTGAATCCACACACGGTTTTAACTCTGGAAGTTGAGTGCACACATTGACAACCGTTCTGTTAGATAGCTGCGTTTTGGATTTAGAAGCAGATATTTCCCTGTGCTTACTGCTGTTTCTTCCATATGCCGGTAATGGGCTGAAAACGCCTGTTTTGGGACTCTGCAGAGAAAGTGTTTGCAGACTGCTGAATCCACACACGGGTTTAACTCTGGAAGTTGAGTGCACACATTGACAACCGATCTGTTAGATAGCTGCGTTTTGGATTTAGAAGCAGATATTTCCCTGTGCTTACTGCTGTTTCTTCCATATGCCGGTAATGGGCTGAAAATGCCTGTTTTGGGACTCTGCAGAGAAAGTGTTTGCAGACTGCTGAATCCACACACGGGTTTAACTCTGGAAGTTGAGTGCACACATTGACAACCGTTCTGTTAGATAGCTGCGTTTTGGATTTAGAAGCAGATATTTCCCTGGGCTTACTGCTGTTTCTTCCATATGCCGGTAATGGGCTGAAAACGCCTGTTTTGGGACTCTGCAGAGAAAGTGTTTGCAGACTGCTGAATCCACACACGGGTTTAACTCTGGAAGTTGAGTGCACACATTGACAACCGTTCTGTTAGATAGCTGCGTTTTGGGTTTAGAAGCAGATATTTCCCTGTGCTTACTGCTGTTTCTTCCATATGCCGGTAATGGGCTGAAAATGCCTGCTTTGGGACTCTGCAGAGAAAGTGTTTGCAGACTGCTGAATCCACACACGGGTTTAACTCTGGAAGTTGAGTGCACACATTGACAACCGTTCTGTTAGATAGCTGCGTTTTGGATTTAGAAGCAGATATTTCCCTGGGCTTACTGCTGTTTCTTCCATATGCCGGAAATGGGCTGAAAACGCCTGTTTTGGGACTCTGCAGAGACAGTGTTTGCAGACTGCTGAATCCACACACGGGTTTAACTCTGGAAGTTGAGTGCACACATTGACAACCATTCTGTTAGATAGCTGCGTTTTGGATTTAGAAGCAGATATTTCCCTGTGCTTACTGCTGTTTCTTCCCTATGCCGGTAAAGGGCTGAAAACGCCTGTTTTGGGACTCTGCAGAGAAAGTGTTTGCAGACTGCTGAATCCACACACGGGTTTAACTCTGGAAGTTGAGTGCACACATTGACAACCGTTCTGTTAGATAGCTGCGTTTTGGATTTAGAAGCAGATATTTCCCTGGGCTTACTGCTCTTTCTTCCATATGCCCGTAATGGGCTGAAAACGCCTGGTTTGTGACTCTGCAGAGAAGATGTTTGCAGACTGCTGAATCCACACGCGGGTTTAACTCAGGAAGTTGAGTGGACACATTGACAACTGTTCTGTTAGATAGCTGCGTTTTGGATTTAGAAGCAGATATTTCCCTGTGCTTACTGCTGTTTCTTCCATATGCCGGTAATGGGCTGAAAACGCCTGTTTTGGGACTCTGCAGAGAAAGTGTTTGCAGACTGCTGAATCCACACACGGGTTTAACTCTGGAAGTTGAGTGCACACATTGACAACCGTTCTGTTAGATAGCTGCGTTTTGGATTTAGAAGCAGATATTTCCCTGTGCTTACTGCTGTTTCTTCCATATGCCGGTAATGGGCTGAAAACGCCTGTTTTGGGACTCTGCAGAGAAAGTGTTTGCAGACTGCTGAATCCACACACGGTTTTAACTCTGGAAGTTGAGTGCACACATTGACAACCGTTCTGTTAGATAGCTGCGTTTTGGATTTAGAAGCAGATATTTCCCTTGGCTTACTGCTGTTTCTTCCATATGCCGGTAATGGGCTGAAAACGCCTGTTTTGGGACTCTGCAGAGAAAGTGTTTGCAGACTGCTGAATCCACACACGGGTTTAACTCTGGAAGTTGAGTGCACACATTGACAACCGTTATGTTAGATAGCTGCGTTTTGGGTTTAGAAGCAGATATTTCCCTGGGCTTGCTGCTGTTTCTTCCATATGCCGGTAATGGGCTGAAAACGCCTGTTTTGGGACTCTGCAGAGAAAGTGTTTGCAGACTGCTGAATCCACACACGGGTTTAACTCTGGAAGTTGAGTGCACACATTGACAACCGTTCTGTTAGATAGCTGCGTTTTGGATTTAGAAGCAGATATTTCCCTGTGCTTACTGCTGTTTCTTCCATATGCCGGTAATGGACTGAAAACGCCTGTTTTGGGACTCTGCAGAGAAAGTGTTTGCAGACTGCTGAATCCACACACGGGTTTAACTCTGGAAGTTGAGTGCACACATTGACAACCGTTCTGTTAGATAGCTGCGTTTTGGATTTAGAAGCAGATATTTCCCTGGGCTTACTGCTGTTTCTTCCATATGCCGGAAATGGGCTGAAAACGCCTGTTTTGGGACTCTGCAGAGACAGTGTTTGCAGACTGCTGAATCCACACACGGGTTTAACTCTGGAAGTTGAGTGCACACATTGACAACCATTCTGTTAGATAGCTGCGTTTTGGATTTAGAAGCAGATATTTCCCTGTGCTTACTGCTGTTTCTTCCATATGCCGGTAATGGGCTGAAAACGCCTGTTTTGGGACTCTGCAGAGAAAGTGTTTGCAGACTGCTGAATCCACACACGGGTTTAACTCTGGAAGTTGAGTGCACACATTGACAACCGTTCTGTTAGATAGCTGCGTTTTGGATTTAGAAGCAGATATTTCCCTGGGCTTACTGCTGTTTCTTCCATATGCCGGTAATGGGCTGAAAACGCCTGCTTTGGGACTCTGCAGAGAAGATGTTTGCAGACTGCTGAATCCACACACGGGTTTAACTCTGGAAGTTGAGTGCACACATTGACAACCGTTCTGTTAGATAGCTGCGTTTTGGGTTTAGAAGCAGATATTTCCCTGGGCTTGCTGCTGTTTCTTCCATATGCCGGTAATGGGCTGAAAACGCCTGTTTTGGGACTCTGCAGAGAAAGTGTTTGCAGACTGCTGAATCCACACACGGGTTTAACTCTGGAAGTTGAGTGCACACATTGACAACCGTTCTGTTAGATAGCTGCGTTTTGGATTTAGAAGCAGATATTTCCCTGTGCTTACTGCTGTTTCTTCCATATGCCGGTAATGGGCTGAAAACGCCTGTTTTGGGACTCTGCAGAGAAAGTGTTTGCAGACTGCTGAATCCACACACGGGTTTAACTCTGGAAGTTGAGTGCACACATTGACAACCGTTCTGTTAGATAGCTGCGTTTTGGATTTAGAAGCAGATATTTCCCTGGGCTTACTGCTCTTTCTTCCATATGCCGGAAATGGGCTGAAAACGCCTGTTTTGGGACTCTGCAGAGACAGTGTTTGCAGACTGCTGAATCCACACACGGGTTTAACTCTGGAAGTTGAGTGCACACATTGACAACCATTCTGTTAGATAGCTGCGTTTTGGATTTAGAAGCAGATATTTCCCTGTGCTTACTGCTGTTTCTTCCCTATGCCGGTAAAGGGCTGAAAACGCCTGTTTTGGGACTCTGCAGAGAAAGAGTTTGCAGACTGCTGAATCCACACACGGGTTTAACTCTGGAAGTTGAGTGCACACATTGACAACCGTTCTGTTAGATAGCTGCGTTTTGGATTTAGAAGCAGATATTTCCCTGGGCTTACTGCTGTTTCTTCCATATGCCGGTAATGGGCTGAAAACGCCTGGTTTGGGACTCTGCAGAGAAGATGTTTGCAGACTGCTGAATCCACACACGGGTTTAACTCTGGAAGTTGAGTGCACATATTGACAACCGTTCTGTTAGATAGCTGCGTTTTGGATTTAGAAGCAGATATTTCCCTGTGCTTACTGCTATTTCTTCCATATGCCGGTAAAGGGCTGAAAACGCCTGTTTTGGGACTCTGCAGAGAAAGTGTTTGCAGACTGCTGAATCCACACACGGGTTTAACTCTGGAAGTTGAGTGCACACATTGACAACCGTTCTGTTAGATAGCTGCGTTTTGGATTTAGAAGCAGATATTTCCCTGGGCTTACTGCTGTTTCTTCCATATGCCGGTAAAGGGCTGAAAACGCCTGTTTTGGGACTCTGCAGAGAAAGTGTTTGCAGACTGCTGAATCCACACACGGGTTTAACTCTGGAAGTTGAGTGCACACATTGACAACCGTTCTGTTAGATAGCTGCGTTTTGGATTTAGAAGCAGATATTTCCCTGTGCTTACTGCTGTTTCTTCCATATGCCGGTAATGGGCTGAAAACGCCTGTTTTGGGACTCTGCAGAGAAAGTGTTTGCAGACTGCTGAATCCACACACGGGTTTAACTCTGGAAGTTGAGTGCACACATTGACAACCGTTCTGTTAGATAGCTGCGTTTTGGATTTAGAAGCAGATATTTCCCTGTGCTTACTGCTGTTTCTTCCATATGCCGGTAATGGGCTGAAAACGCCTGTTTTGGGACTCTGCAGAGAAAGTGTTTGCAGACTGCTGAATCCACACACGGGTTTAACTCTGGAAGTTGAGTGCACACATTGACAACCGTTCTGTTAGATAGCTGCGTTTTGGATTTAGAAGCAGATATTTCCCTGTGCTTACTGCTGTTTCTTCCATATGCCGGTAATGGGCTGAAAATGCCTGTTTTGGGACTCTGCAGAGAAAGTGTTTGCAGACTGCTGAATCCACACACGGGTTTAACTCTGGAAGTTGAGTGCACACATTGACAACCGTTCTGTTAGATAGCTGCGTTTTGGATTTAGAAGCAGATATTTCCCTGTGCTTACTGCTGTTTCTTCCCTATGCCGGTAATGGGCTGAAAACGCCTGTTTTGGGACTCTGCAGAGAAAGTGTTTGCAGACTGCTGAATCCACACACGGGTTTAACTCTGGAAGTTGAGTGCACACATTGACAACCGTTCTGTTAGATAGCTGCGTTTTGGATTTAGAAGCAGATATTTCCCTGGGCTTACTGCTGTTTCTTCCATATGCCGGTAATGGGCTGAAAACGCCTGTTTTGGGACTCTGCAGAGAAAGTGTTTGCAGACTGCTGCATCCACACACGGGTTTAACTCTGGAAGTTGAGTGCACACATTGACAACCGTTCTGTTAGATAGCTGCGTTTTGGGTTTAGAAGCAGATATTTCCCTGTGCTTACTGCTGTTTCTTCCATATGCCGGTAATGGGCTGAAAACGCCTGTTTTGGGACTCTGCAGAGAAAGTGTTTGCAGACTGCTGAATCCACACACGGGTTTAACTCTGGAAGTTGAGTGCACACATTGACAACCGTTCTGTTAGATAGCTGCGTTTTGGATTTAGAAGCAGATATTTCCCTGTGCTTACTGCTGTTTCTTCCGTATGCCGGTAATGGGCTGAAAACGCCTGTTTTGGGACTCTGCAGAGAAAGTGTTTGCAGACTGCTGAATCCACACACGGGTTTAACTCTGGAAGTTGAGTGCACACATTGACAACCGTTCTGTTAGATAGCTGCGTTTTGGATTTAGAAGCAGATATTTCCCTGTGCTTACTGCTGTTTCTTCCATATGCCGGTAATGGGCTGAAAATGCCTGTTTTGGGACTCTGCAGAGAAAGTGTTTGCAGACTGCTGAATCCACACACGGGTTTAACTCTGGAAGTTGAGTGCACACATTGACAACCGTTCTGTTAGATAGCTGCGTTTTGGGTTTAGAAGCAGATATTTACCTGTGCTTACTGCTGTTTCTTCCATATGCCGGTAATGGGCTGAAAACGCCTGTTTTGGGACTCTGCAGAGAAAGTGTTTGCAGACTGCTGAATCCACACACGGGTTTAACTCTGGAAGTTGAGTGCACACATTGACAACCGTTCTGTTAGATAGCTGCGTTTTGGATTTAGAAGCAGATATTTCCCTGTGCTTACTGCTGTTTCTTCCATATGCCGGTAATGGGCTGAAAACGCCTGTTTTGGGACTCTGCAGAGAAAGTGTTTGCAGACTGCTGAATCCACACGCGGGTTTAACTCAGGAAGTTGAGTGGACACATTGACAATTGTTCTGTTAGATAGCTGCGTTTTGGATTTAGAAGCAGATATTTCCCTGTGCTTACTGCTGTTTCTTCCATATGCCGGTAAAGGGCTGAAAACGCCTGTTTTGGGACTCTGCAGAGAAAGTGTTTGCAGACTGCTGAATCCACACACGGGTTTAACTCTGGAAGTTGAGTGCACACATTGACAACCGTTCTGTTAGATAGCTGCGTTTTGGATTTAGAAGCAGATATTTCCCTGTGCTTACTGCTGTTTCTTCCATATGCCGGTAATGGGCTGAAAATGCCTGTTTTGGGACTCTGCAGAGAAAGTGTTTGCAGACTGCTGAATCCACACACGGTTTTAACTCTGGAAGTTGAGTGCACACATTGACAACCGTTCTGTTAGATAACTGCGTTTTGGATTTAGAAGCAGATATTTCCCTGGGCTTACTGCTGTTTCTTCCATATGCCGGTAATGGGCTGAAAACGCCTGTTTTGGGACTCTGCAGAGAAAGTGTTTGCAGACTGCTGAATCCACACACGGGTTTAACTCTGGAAGTTGAGTGCACACATTGACAACCGTTCTGTTAGATAGCTGCGTTTTGGGTTTAGAAGCAGATATTTCCCTGGGCTTACTGCTGTTTCTTCCATATGCCGGTAATGGGCTGAAAACGCCTGTTTTGGGACTCTGCAGAGAAAGTGTTTGCAGACTGCTGAATCCACACACGGGTTTAACTCTGGAAGTTGAGTGCACACATTGACAACCGTTCTGTTAGATAGCTGCGTTTTGGATTTAGAAGCAGATATTTCCCTGTGCTTACTGCTGTTTCTTCCATATGCCGGTAATGGGCTGAAAATGCCTGTTTTGGGACTCTGCAGAGAAAGTGTTTGCAGACTGCTGAATCCACACACGGGTTTAACTCTGGAAGTTGAGTGCACACATTGACAACCGTTCTGTTAGATAGCTGCGTTTTGGATTTAGAAGCAGATATTTCCCTGGGCTTACTGCTGTTTCTTCCATATGCCGGTAATGGGCTGAAAACGCCTGTTTTGGGACTCTGCAGAGAAAGTGTTTGCAGACTGCTGAATCCACACACGGCTTTAACTCTGGAAGTTGAGTGCACACATTGACAACCGTTCTGTTAGATAGCTGCGTTTTGGGTTTAGAAGCAGATATTTCCCTGTGCTTACTGCTGTTTCTTCCATATGCCGGTAATGGGCTGAAAACGCCTGGTTTGGGACTCTGCAGAGAAGATGTTTGCAGACTGCTGAATCCACACACGGGTTTAACTCTGGAAGTTGAGTGCACATATTGACAACCGTTCTGTTAGATAGCTGCGTTTTGGATTTAGAAGCAGATATTTCCCTGTGCTTACTGCTATTTCTTCCATATGCCGGTAAAGGGCTGAAAACGCCTGTTTTGGGACTCTGCAGAGAAAGTGTTTGCAGACTGCTGAATCCACACACGGGTTTAACTCTGGATGTTGAGTGCACACATTGACAACCGTTCTGTTAGATAGCTGCGTTTTGGATTTAGAAGCAGATATTTCCCTGGGCTTACTGCTGTTTCTTCCATATGCCGGTAATGGGCTGAAAACGCCTGTTTTGGGACTCTGCAGAGAAAGTGTTTGCAGACTGCTGAATACACACACGGGTTTAACTCTGGAAGTTGAGTGCACACATTGACAACCGTTCTGTTAGATAGCTGCGTTTTGGATTTAGAAGCAGATATTTCCCTGTGCTTACTGCTGTTTCTTCCATATGCCGGTAATGGGCTGAAAACGCCTGTTTTGGGACTCTGCAGAGAAAGTGTTTGCAGACTGCTGAATCCACACACGGGTTTAACTCTGGAAGTTGAGTGCACACATTGACAACCGTTCTGTTAGATAGCTGCGTTTTGGATTTAGAAGCAGATATTTCCCTGGGCTTACTGCTGTTTCTTCCATATGCCGGTAATGGGCTGAAAACGCCTGTTTTGGGACTCTGCAGAGAAAGTGTTTGCAGACTGCTGAATCCACACACGGGTTTAACTCTGGAAGTTGAGTGCACACATTGACAACCGTTCTTTTAGATAGCTGCGTTTTGGATTTAGAAGCAGGTATTTCCCTGTGCTTACTGCTGTTTCTTCCATATGCCGGTAATGGGCTGAAAACGCCTGTTTTGGGACTCTGCAGAGAAAGTGTTTGCAGACTGCTGAATCCACACACGGGTTTAACTCTGGAAGTTGAGTGCACACATTGACAACCGTTCTGTTAGATAGCTGCGTTTTGGATTTAGAAGCAGATATTTCCCTGTGCTTACTGCTGTTTCTTCCATATGCCGGTAATGGGCTGAAAATGCCTGTTTTGGGACTCTGCAGAGAAAGTGTTTGCAGACTGCTGAATCCACACACGGGTTTAACTCTGGAAGTTGAGTGCACACATTGACAACCGTTTTGTTAGATAGCTGCGTTTTGGATTTAGAAGCAGATATTTCCCTGTGCTTACTGCTGTTTCTTCCATATGCCGGTAATGGGCTGAAAACGCCTGTTTTGGGACTCTGCATAGAAAGTGTTTGCAGACTGCTGAATCCACACACGGGTTTAACTCTGGAAGTTGAGTGCACACATTGACAACCGTTCTGTTAGATAGCTGCGTTTTGGGTTTAGAAGCAGATATTTCCCTGGGCTTGCTGCTGTTTCTTCCATATGCCGGTAATGGGCTGAAAACGCCTGTTTTGGGACTCTGCAGAGAAAGTGTTTGCAGACTGCTGAATCCACACACGGGTTTAACTCTGGAAGTTGAGTGCACACATTGACAACCGTTCTGTTAGATAGCTGCGTTTTGGATTTAGAAGCAGATATTTCCCTGTGCTTACTGCTGTTTCTTCCATATGCCGGTAATGGGCTTAAAACGCCTGTTTTGGGACTCTGCAGAGAAAGTGTTTGCAGACTGCTGAATACACACACGGGTTTAACTCTGGAAGTTGAGTGCACACATTGACAACCGTTCTGTTAGATAGCTGCGTTTTGTATTTAGAAGCAGATATTTCCCTGGGCTTACTGCTGTTTCTTCCATATGCCGGTAATGGGCTGAAAACGCCTGTTTTGGGACTCTGCAGAGAAAGTGTTTGCAGACTGCTGAATCCACACACGGGTTTAACTCTGGAAGTTGAGTGCACACATTGACAACCGTTCTGTTAGATAGCTGCGTTTTGGATTTAGAAGCAGATATTTCCCTGTGCTTACTGCTGTTTCTTCCCTATGCCGGTAATGGGCTGAAAACGCCTGTTTTGGGACTCTGCAGAGAAAGTGTTTGCAGACTGCTGAATCCACACACGGGTTTAACTCTGGAAGTTGAGTGCACACATTGACAACCGTTCTGTTAGATAGCTGCGTTTTGGATTTAGAAGCAGATATTTCCCTGGGCTTACTGCTGTTTCTTCCATATGCCGGTAATGGGCTGAAAACGCCTGTTTTGGGACTCTGCAGAGAAAGTGTTTGCAGACTGCTGAATCCACACACGGGTTTAACTCTGGAAGTTGAGTGCACACATTGACAACCGTTCTGTTAGATAGCTGCGTTTTGGGTTTAGAAGCAGATATTTCCCTGGGCTTGCTGCTGTTTCTTCCATATGCCGGTAATGGGCTGAAAACGCCTGTTTTGGGACTCTGCAGAGAAAGTGTTTGCAGACTGCTGAATCCACACACGGGTTTAACTCTGGAAGTTGAGTGCACACATTGACAACCGTTCTGTTAGATAGTTGCGTTTTGGATTTAGAAGCAGATATTTCACTGTGCTTACTGCTGTTTCTTCCATAAGCCGGTAATGGGCTAAAAACGCCTGTTTTGGGACTCTGCAGAGAAAGTGTTTGCAGACTGCTGAATCCACACACGGGTTTAACTCTGGAAGTTGAGTGCACACATTGACAACCGTTCTGTTAGATAGCTGCGTTTTGGATTTAGAAGCAGATATTTCCCTGGGCTTACTGCTGTTTCTTCCATATGCCGGTAAAGGGCTGAAAACGCCTGTTTTGGGACTCTGCAGAGAAAGTGTTTGCAGACTGCTGAATCCACACACGGGTTTAACTCTGGAAGTTGAGTGCACACATTGACAACCGTTCTGTTAGATAGCTGCGTTTTGGATTTAGAAGCAGATATTTCCCTGTGCTTACTGCTGTTTCTTCCATATGCCGGTAATGGGCTGAAAACGCCTGTTTTGGGACTCTGCAGAGAAAGTGTTTGCAGACTGCTGAATCCACACACGGGTTTAACTCTGGAAGTTGAGTGCACACATTGACAACCGTTCTGTTAGATAGCTGCGTTTTGGATTTAGAAGCAGATATTTCCCTGTGCTTACTGCTGTTTCTTCCATATGCCGGTAATGGGCTGAAAACGCCTGTTTTGGGACTCTGCAGAGAAAGTGTTTGCAGACTGCTGAATCCACACACGGGTTTAACTCTGGAAGTTGAGTGCACACATTGACAACCGTTCTGTTAGATAGCTGCGTTTTGGATTTAGAAGCAGATATTTCCCTGTGCTTACTGCTGTTTCTTCCATATGCCGGTAATGGGCTGAAAATGCCTGTTTTGGGACTCTGCAGAGAAAGTGTTTGCAGACTGCTGAATCCACACACGGGTTTAACTCTGGAAGTTGAGTGCACACATTGACAACCGTTCTGTTAGATAGCTGCGTTTTGGATTTAGAAGCAGATATTTCCCTGTGCTTACTGCTGTTTCTTCCCTATGCCGGTAATGGGCTGAAAACGCCTGTTTTGGGACTCTGCAGAGAAAGTGTTTGCAGACTGCTGAATCCACACACGGGTTTAACTCTGGAAGTTGAGTGCACACATTGACAACCGTTCTGTTAGATAGCTGCGTTTTGGATTTAGAAGCAGATATTTCCCTGTGCTTACTGCTGTTTCTTCCATATGCCGGTAATGGGCTGAAAACGCCTGTTTTGGGACTCTGCAGAGAAAGTGTTTGCAGACTGCTGCATCCACACACGGGTTTAACTCTGGAAGTTGAGTGCACACATTGACAACCGTTCTGTTAGATAGCTGCGTTTTGGGTTTAGAAGCAGATATTTCCCTGTGCTTACTGCTATTTCTTCCATATGCCGGTAATGGGCTGAAAACGCCTGTTTTGGGACTCTGCAGAGAAAGTGTTTGCAGACTGCTGAATCCACACGCGGGTTTAACTCAGGAAGTTGAGTGGACACATTGACAATTGTTCTGTTAGATAGCTGCGTTTTGGATTTAGAAGCAGATATTTCCCTGTGCTTACTGCTGTTTCTTCCATATGCCGGTAAAGGGCTGAAAACGCCTGTTTTGGGACTCTGCAGAGAAAGTGTTTGCAGACTGCTGAATCCACACACGGGTTTAACTCTGGAAGTTGAGTGCACACATTGACAACCGTTCTGTTAGATAGCTGCGTTTTGGATTTAGAAGCAGATATTTCCCTGTGCTTACTGCTGTTTCTTCCATATGCGGTAATGGGCTGAAAATGCCTGTTTTGGGACTCTGCAGAGAAAGTGTTTGCAGACTGCTGAATCCACACACGGTTTTAACTCTGGAAGTTGAGTGCACACATTGACAACCGTTCTGTTAGATAACTGCGTTTTGGATTTAGAAGCAGATATTTCCCTGGGCTTACTGCTGTTTCTTCCATATGCCGGTAATGGGCTGAAAACGCCTGTTTTGGGACTCTGCAGAGAAAGTGTTTGCAGACTGCTGAATCCACACACGGGTTTAACTCTGGAAGTTGAGTGCACACATTGACAACCGTTCTGTTAGATAGCTGCGTTTTGGGTTTAGAAGCAGATATTTCCCTGTGCTTACTGCTGTTTCTTCCATATGCCGGTAATGGGCTGAAAACGCCTGTTTTGGGACTCTGCAGAGAAAGTGTTTGCAGACTGCTGAATCCACACACGGGTTTAACTCTGGAAGTTGAGTGCACACATTGACAACCGTTCTGTTAGATAGCTGCGTTTTGGATTTAGAAGCAGATATTTCCCTGTGCTTACTGCTGTTTCTTCCCTATGCCGGTAATGGGCTGAAAACGCCTGTTTTGGGACTCTGCAGAGAAAGTGTTTGCAGACTGCTGAATCCACACACGGGTTTAGCTCTGGAAGTTGAGTGCACACATTGACAACCGTTCTGTTAGATAGCTGCGTTTTGGATTTAGAAGCAGATATTTCCCTGTGCTTACTGCTGTTTCTTCCATATGCCGGTAATGGGCTGAAAACGCCTGGTTTGGGACTATGCAGAGAAGATGTTTGCAGACTGCTGAATCCACACGCGGGTTTAACTCAGGAAGTTGAGTGGACACATTGACAACTGTTCTGTTAGATAGCTGCGTTTTGGATTTAGAAGCAGATATTTCCCTGTGCTTACTGCTGTTTCTTCCATATGCCGGTAATGGGCTGAAAACGCCTGTTTTGGGACTCTGCAGAGAAAGTGTTTGCAGACTGCTGAATCCACACGGGTTTAACTCTGGAAGTTGAGTGCACACATTGACAACCGTTCTGTTAGATAGCTGCGTTTTGGATTTAGAAGCAGATATTTCCCTGTGCTTACTGATGTTTCTTCCATATGCCGGTAATGGGCTGAAAATGCCTGTTTTGGGGACTCTGCAGAGAAAGTGTTTGCAGGACTGCTGAATCCACACACGGTTTTAACTCTGGAAGTTGAGTGCACACATTGACAACCGTTCTGTTAGATAGCTGCGTTTTGGATTTAGAAGCAGATATTTCCCTGGGCTTACTGCTGTTTCTTCCATATGCGGTAATGGGCTGAAAACGCCTGTTTTGGGACTCTGCAGAGAAAGTGTTTGCAGACTGCTGAATCCACACACGGGTTTAACTCTGGAAGTTGAGTGCACACATTGACAACCGTTCTGTTAGATAGCTGCGTTTTGGGTTTAGAAGCAGATATTTCCCTGTGCTTACTGCTGTTTCTTCCATATGCCGGTAATGGGCTGAAAACGCCTGTTTTGGGACTCTGCAGAGAAAGTGTTTGCAGACTGCTGAATCCACACACGGGTTTAACTCTGGAAGTTGAGTGCACACATTGACAACCGTTCTGTTAGATAGCTGCGTTTTGGATTTAGAAGCAGATATTTCCCTGTGCTTACTGCTGTTTCTTCCATATGCCGGTAATGGGCTGAAAACGCCTGTTTTGGGACTCTGCAGAGAAAGTGTTTGCAGACTGCTGAATCCACACGCGGGTTTAACTCAGGAAGTTGAGTGGACACATTGACAATTGTTCTGTTAGATAGCTGCGTTTTGGATTTAGAAGCAGATATTTCCCTGTGCTTACTGCTGTTTCTTCCATATGCCGGTAAAGGGCTGAAAACGCCTGTTTTGGGACTCTGCAGAGAAAGTGTTTGCAGACTGCTGAATCCACACACGGGTTTAACTCTGGAAGTTGAGTGCACACATTGACAACCGTTCTGTTAGATAGCTGCGTTTTGGATTTAGAAGCAGATATTTCCCTGTGCTTACTGCTGTTTCTTCCATATGCCGGTAAAGGGCTGAAAATGCCTGTTTTGGGACTCTGCAGAGAAAGTGTTTGCAGACTGCTGAATCCACACACGGTTTTAACTCTGGAAGTTGAGTGCACACATTGACAACCGTTCTGTTAGATAACTGCGTTTTGGATTTAGAAGCAGATATTTCCCTGGGCTTACTGCTGTTTTTCCATATGCCGGTAATGGGCTGAAAACGCCTGTTTTGGGACTCTGCAGAGAAAGTGTTTGCAGACTGCTGAATCCACACACGGGTTTAACTCTGGAAGTTGAGTGCACACATTGACAACCGTTCTGTTAGATAGCTGCGTTTTGGATTTAGAAGCAGATATTTCCCTGTGCTTACTGCTGTTTCTTCCATATGCCGGTAATGGGCTGAAAACGCCTGTTTTGGGACTCTGCAGAGAAAGTGTTTGCAGACTGCTGAATCCACACACGGGTTTAACTCTGGAAGTTGAGTGCACACATTGACAACCGTTCTGTTAGATAGCTGTGTTTTGGATTTAGAAGCAGATATTTCCCTGTGCTTACTGCTGTTTCTTCCATATGCCGGTAATGGGCTGAAAATGCCTGTTTTGGGACTCTGCAGAGAAAGTGTTTGCAGACTGCTGAATCCACACACGGGTTTAACTCTGGAAGTTGAGTGTACACATTGACAACCGTTCTGTTAGACAGCTGCGTTTTGGATTTAGAAGCAGATATTTCCCTGGGCTTACTGCTGTTTCTTCCATATGCCGGTAATGGGCTGAAAACGCCTGTTTTGGGACTCTGCAGAGAAAGTGTCTGCAGACTGCTGAATCCACACACGGGTTTAACTCTGGAAGTTGAGTGCACACATTGACAACCGTTCTGTTAGATAGCTGCGTTTTGGGTTTAGAAGCAGATATTTCCCTGGGCTTGCTGCTGTTTCTTCCATATGCCGGTAATGGGCTGAAAACGCCTGTTTTTGGACTCTGCAGAGAAAGTGTTTGCAGACTGCTGAATCCACACACGGGTTTAACTCTGGAAGTTGAGTGCACACATTGACAACCGTTCTGTTAGATAGCTGCGTTTTGGATTCAGAAGCAGATATTTCCCTGTGCTTACTGCTGTTTCTTCCATATGCCGGTAATGGGCTGAAAACGCCTGTTTTGGGACTCTGCAGAGAAAGTGTTTGCAGACTGCTGAATCCACACACGGGTTTAACTCTGGAAGTTGAGTGCACACATTGACAACCGTTCTGTTAGATAGCTGCGTTTTGGATTTAGAAGCAGATATTTCCCTGGGCTTACTGCTGTTTCTTCCATATGCCGGTAATGGGCTGAAAACGCCTGTTTTGGGACTCTGCAGAGAAAGTGTTTGCAGACTGCTGAATCCACACACGGGTTTAACTCTGGAAGTTGAGTGCACACATTGACAACCGTTCTGTTAGATAGCTGCGTTTTGGATTTAGAAGCAGATATTTCCCTGTGCTTACTGCTGTTTCTTCCCTATGCCGGTAATGGGCTGAAAACGCCTGTTTTGGGACTCTGCAGAGAAAGTGTTTGCAGACTGCTGAATCCACACACGGGTTTAACTCTGGAAGTTGAGTGCACACATTGACAACCGTTCTGTTAGATAGCTGCGTTTTGGATTTAGAAGCAGATATTTCCCTGGGCTTACTGCTGTTTCTTCCATATGCCGGTAATGGGCTGAAAACGCCTGGTTTGGGACTCTGCAGAGAAGATGTTTGCAGACTGCTGAATCCACACGCGGGTTTTACTCAGGAAGTTGAGTGGACACATTGACAACTGTTCTGTTAGATAGCTGCGTTTTGGATTTAGAAGCAGATATTTCCCTGTGCTTACTGCTGTTTCTTCCATATGCCGGTAATGGGCTGAAAACGCCTGTTTTGGGACTCTGCAGAGAAAGTGTTTGCAGACTGCTGAATCCACACACGGGTTTAACTCAGGAAGTTGAGTGCACACATTGACAACCGTTCTGTTAGATAGCTGCGTTTTGGATTTAGAAGCAGATATTTCCCTGTGCTTACTGCTGTTTCTTCCATATGCCGGTAACGGGCTGAAAATGCGGGTTTTGGGACTCTGCAGAGAAAGTGTTTGCAGACTGCTGAATCCACACACGGGTTTAACTCTGGAAGTTGAGTGCACACATTGACAACCGTTCTGTTAGATAGCTGCGTTTTGGATTTAGAAGCAGATATTTCCCTGGGCTTACTGCTGTTTCTTCCATATGCCGGTAATGGGCTGAAAACGCCTGTTTTGGGACTCTGCAGAGAAAGTGTTTGCAGACTGCTGAATCCACACACGGGTTTAACTCTGGAAGTTGAGTGCACACATTGACAACCGTTCTGTTAGATAGCTGCGTTTTGGGTTTAGAAGCAGATATTTCCCTGTGCTTACTGCTGTTTCTTCCATATGCCGGTAATGGGCTGAAAACGCCTGTTTTGGGACTCTGCAGAGAAAGTGTTTGCAGACTGCTGAATCCACACACGGGTTTAACTCTGGAAGTTGAGTGCACACATTGACAACCGTTCTGTTAGATAGCTGCGTTTTGGATTTAGAAGCAGATATTTCCCTGTGCTTACTGCTGTTTCTTCCATATGCCGGTAATGGGCTGAAAACGCCTGTTTTGGGACTCTGCAGAGAAAGTGTTTGCAGACTGCTGAATCCACACGTGGGTTTAACTCAGGAAGTTGAGTGGACACATTGACAATTGTTCTGTTAGATAGCTGCGTTTTGGATTTAGAAGCAGATATTTCCCTGTGCTTACTGCTGTTTCTTCCATATGCCGGTAAAGGGCTGAAAACGCCTGTTTTGGGACTCTGCAGAGAAAGTGTTTGCAGACTGCTGAATCCACACACGGATTTAACTCTGGAAGTTGAGTGCACACATTGACAACCGTTCTGTTAGATAGCTGCGTTTTGGATTTAGAAGCAGATATTTCCCTGTGCTTACTGCTGTTTCTTCCATATGCCGGTAATGGGCTGAAAATGCCTGTTTTGGGACTCTGCAGAGAAAGTGTTTGCAGACTGCTGAATCCACACACGGTTTTAACTCTGGAAGTTGAGTGCACACATTGACAACCGTTCTGTTAGATAACTGCGTTTTGGATTTAGAAGCAGATATTTCCCTGGGCTTACTGCTGTTTCTTCCATATGCCGGTAATGGGCTGAAAACGCCTGTTTTGGGACTCTGCAGAGAAAGTGTTTGCAGACTGCTGAATCCACACACGGGTTTAACTCTGGAAGTTGAGTGCACACATTGACAACCGTTCTGTTAGATAGCTGCGTTTTGGGTTTAGAAGCAGATATTTCCCTGTGCTTACTGCTGTTTCTTCCATATGCCGGTAATGGGCTGAAAACGCCTGTTTTGGGACTCTGCAGAGAAAGTGTTTGCAGACTGCTGAATCCACACACGGGTTTAACTCTGGAAGTTGAGTGCACACATTGACAACCGTTCTGTTAGATAGCTGCGTTTTGGATTTAGAAGCAGATATTTCCCTGTGCTTACTGCTGTTTCTTCCCTATGCCGGTAATGGGCTGAAAACGCCTGTTTTGGGACTCTGCAGAGAAGATGTTTGCAGACTGCTGAATCCACACGCGGGTTTAACTCAGGAAGTTGAGTGGACACATTGACAACTGTTCTGTTAGATAGCTGCGTTTTGGATTTAGAAGCAGATATTTCCCTGTGCTTACTGCTGTTTCTTCCATATGCCGGTAATGGGCTGAAAACGCCTGTTTTGGGACTCTGCAGAGAAAGTGTTTGCAGACTGCTGAATCCACACACAGGTTTAACTCTGGAAGTTGAGTGCACACATTGACAACCGTTCTGTTAGATAGCTGCGTTTTGGATTTAGAAGCAGATATTTCCCTGTGCTTACTGCTGTTTCTTCCATATGCCGGTAATGGGCTGAAAATGCCTGTTTTGGGACTCTGCAGAGAAAGTGTTTGCAGACTGCTGAATCCACACACGGTTTTAACTCTGGAACTTGAGTGCACACATTGACAACCGTTCTGTTAGATAGCTGCGTTTTGGATTTAGAAGCAGATATTTCCCTGGGCTTACTGCTGTTTCTTCCATATGCCGGTAATGGGCTGAAAACGCCTGTTTTGGGACTCTGCAGAGAAAGTGTTTGCAGACTGCTGAATCCACACACGGGTTTAACTCTGGAAGTTGAGTGCACACATTGACAACCGTTCTGTTAGATAGCTGCGTTTTGGGTTTAGAAGCAGATATTTCCCTGTGCTTACTGCTGTTTCTTCCATATGCCGGTAATGGGCTGAAAACGCCTGTTTTGGGACTCTGCAGAGAAAGTGTTTGCAGACTGCTGAATCCACACACGGGTTTAACTCTGGAAGTTGAGTGCACACATTGACAACCGTTCTGTTAGATAGCTGCGTTTTGGATTTAGAAGCAGATATTTCCCTGTGCTTACTGCTGTTTCTTCCCTATGCCGGTAATGGGCTGAAAACGCCTGTTTTGGGACTCTGCAGAGAAGATGTTTGCAGACTGCTGAATCCACACGCGGGTTTAACTCAGGAAGTTGAGTGGACACATTGACAACTGTTCTGTTAGATAGCTGCGTTTTGGATTTAGAAGCAGATATTTCCCTGTGCTTACTGCTGTTTCTTCCATATGCCGGTAATGGGCTGAAAACGCCTGTTTTGGGACTCTGCAGAGAAAGTGTTTGCAGACTGCTGAATCCACACACGGGTTTAACTCTGGAAGTTGAGTGCACACATTGACAACCGTTCTGTTAGATAGCTGCGTTTTGGATTTAGAAGCAGATATTTCCCTGTGCTTACTGCTGTTTCTTCCATATGCCGGTAATGGGCTGAAAATGCCTGTTTTGGGACTCTGCAGAGAAAGTGTTTGCAGACTGCTGAATCCACACACGGTTTTAACTCTGGAACTTGAGTGCACACATTGACAACCGTTCTGTTAGATAGCTGCGTTTTGGATTTAGAAGCAGATATTTCCCTGGGCTTACTGCTGTTTCTTCCGTATGCCGGTAATGGGCTGAAAATGCCTGTTTTGGGACTCTGCAGAGAAAGTGTTTGCAGACTGCTGAATCCACACACGGGTTTAACTCTGGAAGTTGAGTGCACACATTGACAACCATTCTGTTAGATAGCTGCGTTTTGGATTTAGAAGCAGATATTTCCCTGGGCTTACTGCTGTTTCTTCCATATGCCGGTAATGGGCTGAAAACGCCTGTTTTGGGACTCTGCAGAGAAAGTGTTTGCAGACTGCTGAATCCACACACGGGTTTAACTCTGGAAGTTGAGTGCACACATTGACAACCGTTCTGTTAGATAGCTGCGTTTTGGGTTTAGAAGCAGATATTTCCCTGTGCTTACTGCTGTTTCTTCCATATGCCGGTAATGGGCTGAAAACGCCTGTTTTGGGACTCTGCAGAGAAAGTGTTTGCAGACTGCTGAATCCACACACGGGTTTAACTCTGGAAGTTGAGTGCACACATTGACAACCGTTCTGTTAGATAGCTGCGTTTTGGATTTAGAAGCAGATATTTCCCTGTGCTTACTGCTGTTTCTTCCCTATGCCGGTAATGGGCTGAAAACGCCTGTTTTGGGACTCTGCAGAGAAGATGTTTGCAGACTGCTGAATCCACACGCGGGTTTAACTCAGGAAGTTGAGTGGACACATTGACAACTGTTCTGTTAGATAGCTGCGTTTTGGATTTAGAAGCAGATATTTCCCTGTGCTTACTGCTGTTTCTTCCATATGCCGGTAATGGGCTGAAAACGCCTGTTTTGGGACTCTGCAGAGAAAGTGTTTGCAGACTGCTGAATCCACACACAGGTTTAACTCTGGAAGTTGAGTGCACACATTGACAACCGTTCTGTTAGATAGCTGCGTTTTGGATTTAGAAGCAGATATTTCCCTGTGCTTACTGCTGTTTCTTCCATATGCCGGTAATGGGCTGAAAATGCCTGTTTTGGGACTCTGCAGAGAAAGTGTTTGCAGACTGCTGAATCCACACACGGTTTTAACTCTGGAACTTGAGTGCACACATTGACAACCGTTCTGTTAGATAGCTGCGTTTTGGATTTAGAAGCAGATATTTCCCTGGGCTTACTGCTGTTTCTTCCATATGCCGGTAATGGGCTGAAAACGCCTGTTTTGGGACTCTGCAGAGAAAGTGTTTGCAGACTGCTGAATCCACACACGGGTTTAACTCTGGAAGTTGAGTGCACACATTGACAACCGTTCTGTTAGATAGCTGCGTTTTGGGTTTAGAAGCAGATATTTCCCTGTGCTTACTGCTGTTTCTTCCATATGCCGGTAATGGGCTGAAAACGCCTGTTTTGGGACTCTGCAGAGAAAGTGTTTGCAGACTGCTGAATCCACACACGGGTTTAACTCTGGAAGTTGAGTGCACACATTGACAACCGTTCTGTTAGATAGCTGCGTTTTGGATTTAGAAGCAGATATTTCCCTGTGCTTACTGCTGTTTCTTCCCTATGCCGGTAATGGGCTGAAAACGCCTGTTTTGGGACTCTGCAGAGAAGATGTTTGCAGACTGCTGAATCCACACGCGGGTTTAACTCAGGAAGTTGAGTGGACACATTGACAACTGTTCTGTTAGATAGCTGCGTTTTGGATTTAGAAGCAGATATTTCCCTGTGCTTACTGCTGTTTCTTCCATATGCCGGTAATGGGCTGAAAACGCCTGTTTTGGGACTCTGCAGAGAAAGTGTTTGCAGACTGCTGAATCCACACACGGGTTTAACTCTGGAAGTTGAGTGCACACATTGACAACCGTTCTGTTAGATAGCTGCGTTTTGGATTTAGAAGCAGATATTTCCCTGTGCTTACTGCTGTTTCTTCCATATGCCGGTAATGGGCTGAAAATGCCTGTTTTGGGACTCTGCAGAGAAAGTGTTTGCAGACTGCTGAATCCACACACGGTTTTAACTCTGGAACTTGAGTGCACACATTGACAACCGTTCTGTTAGATAGCTGCGTTTTGGATTTAGAAGCAGATATTTCCCTGGGCTTACTGCTGTTTCTTCCGTATGCCGGTAATGGGCTGAAAATGCCTGTTTTGGGACTCTGCAGAGAAAGTGTTTGCAGACTGCTGAATCCACACACGGGTTTAACTCTGGAAGTTGAGTGCACACATTGACAACCATTCTGTTAGATAGCTGCGTTTTGGATTTAGAAGCAGATATTTCCCTGGGCTTACTGCTGTTTCTTCCATATGCCGGTAATGGGCTGAAAACGCCTGTTTTGGGACTCTGCAGAGAAAGTGTTTGCAGACTGCTGAATCCACACACGGGTTTAACTCTGGAAGTTGAGTGCACACATTGACAACCGTTCTGTTAGATAGCTGCGTTTTGGGTTTAGAAGCAGATATTTCCCTGTGCTTACTGCTGTTTCTTCCATATGCCGGTAATGGGCTGAAAACGCCTGTTTTGGGACTCTGCAGAGAAAGTTTTTGCAGACTGCTGAATCCACACACGGGTTTAACTCTGGAAGTTGAGTGCACACATTGACAACCGTTCTGTTAGATAGCTGCGTTTTGGATTTAGAAGCAGATATTTCCCTGTGCTTACTGCTGTTTCTTCCATATGCCGGTAATGGGCTGAAAACGCCTGTTTTGGGACTCTGCAGAGAAAGTGTTTGCAGACTGCTGAATCCACACGCGGGTTTAACTCAGGAAGTTGAGTGGACACATTGACAATTGTTCTGTTAGATAGCTGCGTTTTGGATTTAGAAGCAGATATTTCCCTGTGCTTACTGCTGTTTCTTCCATATGCCGGTAAAGGGCTGAAAACGCCTGTTTTGGGACTCTGCAGAGAAAGTGTTTGCAGACTGCTGAATCCACACACGGGTTTAACTCTGGAAGTTGAGTGCACACATTGACAACCGTTCTGTTAGATAGCTGCGTTTTGGATTTAGAAGCAGATATTTCACTGTGCTTACTGCTGTTTCTTCCATATGCCGGTAATGGGCTGAAAATGCCTGTTTTGGGGACTCTGCAGAGAAAGTGTTTGCAGACTGCTGAATCCACACACGGTTTTAACTCTGGAAGTTGAGTGCACACATTGACAACCGTTCTGTTAGATAACTGCGTTTTGGGTTTAGAAGCAGATATTTCCCTGGGCTTACTGCTGTTTCTTCCATATGCCGGTAATGGGCTGAAAACGCCTGTTTTGGGACTCTGCAGAGAAAGTGTTTGCAGACTGCTGAATCCACACACGGGTTTAACTCTGGAAGTTGAGTGCACACATTGACAACCGTTCTGTTAGATAGCTGCGTTTTGGGTTTAGAAGCAGATATTTCCCTGTGCTTACTGCTGTTTCTTCCATATGCCGGTAATGGGCTGAAAACGCCTGTTTTGGGACTCTGCAGAGAAAGTGTTTGCAGACTGCTGAATCCACACACGGGTTTAACTCTGGAAGTTGAGTGCACACATTGACAACCGTTCTGTTAGATAGCTGCGTTTTGGATTTAGAAGCAGATATTTCCCTGGGCTTACTGCTGTTTCTTCCATATGCCGGTAATGGGCTGAAAACGCCTGTTTTGGGACTCTGCAGAGAAAGTGTTTGCAAACTGATGAATCCACACACGGGTTTAACTCTGGAAGTTGAGTGCACACATTGACAACCGTTCTGTTAGACAGCTGCGTTTTGGATTTAGAAGCAGATATTTCCCTGTGCTTACTGCTGTTTCTTCCATATGCCGGTAATGGGCTGAAAACGCCTGTTTTGGGACTCTGCAGAGAAAGTGTTTGCAGACTGCTGAATCCACACGCGGGTTTAACTCAGGAAGTTGAGTGGACACATTGACAATTGTTCTGTTAAATAGCTGCGTTTTGGATTTAGAAGCAGATATTTCCCTGTGCTTACTGCTGTTTCTTCCATATGCCGGTAAAGGGCTGAAAACGCCTGTTTTGGGACTCTGCAGAGAAAGTGTTTGCAGACTGCTGAATCCACACACGGGTTTAACTCTGGAAGTTGAGTGCACACATTGACCACCGTTCTGTTAGATAGCTGCGTTTTGGATTTAGAAGCCGATATTTCCCTGTGCTTACTGCTGTTTCTTCCATATGCCGGTAATGGGCTGAAAATGCCTGTTTTGGGACTCTGCAGAGAAAGTGTTTGCAGACTGCTGAATCCACACACGGTTTTAACTCTGGAAATTGAGTGCACACATTGACAACCGTTCTGTTAGATAACTGCGTTTTGGATTTAGAAGCAGATATTTCCCTGGGCTTACTGCTGTTTCTTCCATATGCCGGTAATGGGCTGAAAACGCCTGTTTTGGGACTCTGCAGAGAAAGTGTTTGCAGACTGCTGAATCCACACACGGGTTTAACTCTGGAAGTTGAGTGCACACATTGACAACCGTTCTGTTAGATAGCTGCGTTTTGGATTTAGAAGCAGATATTTCCCTGGGCTTACTGCTGTTTCTTCCATATGCCGGTAAAGGGCTGAAAACGCCTGTTTTGGGACTCTGCAGAGAAAGTGTTTGCAGACTGCTGAATCCACACACGGGTTTAACTCTGGAAGTTGAGTGCACACATTGACAACCGTTCTGTTAGATAGCTGCGTTTTGGATTTAGAAGCAGATATTTCCCTGTGCTTACTGCTGTTTCTTCCATATCCCGGTAATGGGCTGAAAACGCCTGTTTTGGGACTCTGCAGAGAAAGTGTTTGCAGACTGCTGAATCCACACACGGGTTTAACTCTGGAAGTTGAGTGCACACATTGACAACCGTTCTGTTAGATAGCTGCGTTTTGGATTTAGAAGCAGATATTTCCCTGTGCTTACTGCTGTTTCTTCCATATGCCGGTAATGGGCTGAAAATGCCTGTTTTGGGACTCTGCAGAGAAAGTGTTTGCAGACTGCTGAATCCACACACGGGTTTAACTCTGGAAGTTGAGTGCACACATTGACAACCGTTCTCTTAGATAGCTGCGTTTTGGATTTAGAAGCAGATATTTCCCTGGGCTTACTGCTGTTTCTTCCATATGCCGGTAATGGGCTGAAAACGCCTGGGTTGGGACTCAGCAGAGAAAGTGTTTGCAGACTGCTGAATCCACACACGGGTTTAACTCTGGAAGTTGAGTGCACACATTGACAACCGTTCTGTTAGATAGCTGCGTTTTGGGTGTAGAAGCAGATATTTCCCTGTGCTTACTGCTGTTTCTTCCAGATGCCGGTAATGGGCTGAAAACGCCTGTTTTGGGACTCTGCAGAGAAAGTGTTTGCAGACTGCTGAATCCACACACGGGTTTAACTCTGGAAGTTGAGTGCACACATTGACAACCGTTCTGTTAGATAGCTGCGTTTTGGATTTAGAAGCAGATATTTCCCTGTGCTTACTGCTGTTTCTTCCATATGCCGGTAATGGGCTGAAAACGCCTGTTTTGGGACTCTGCAGAGAAAGTGTTTGCAGACTGCTGAATCCACACACGGGTTTAACTCTGGAAGTTGAGTGCACACATTGACAACCGTTCTGTTAGATAGTTGCGTTTTGGATTTAGAAGCAGATATTTCCCTGTGCTTACTGCTGTTTCGTCCATATGCCGGTAATGGGCTGAAAACGCCTGTTTTGGGACTCTGCAGAGAAAGTGTTTGCAGACTGCTGAATCCACACACGGGTTTAACTCTGGAAGTTGAGTGCACACATTGAAAACCGTTGTGTTAGATAGCTGCGTTTTGGATTTAGAAGCTGATATTTCCCTGTGCTTACTGCTGTTTCTTCCATATGCCGGTAAAGGGCTGAAAACGCCTGTTTTGGGACTCTGCAGAGAAAGTGTTTGCAGACTGCTGAATCCACACACGGGTTTAACTCTGGAAGTTGAGTGCACAAATTGACAACCGTTCTGTTAGATAGCTGCGTTTTGGATTTAGAAGCAGATATTTCCCTGGGCTTACTGCTGTTTCTTCCATATGCCGTTAATGGGCTGAAAACGCCTGTTTTGGGACTCTGCAGAGAAAGTGTTTGCAGACTGCTGAATCCACACACGGGTTTAACTCTGGAAGTTGAGTGCACACATTGACAACCCATCTGTTAGATAGCTGCGTTTTGTATTTAGAAGCAGATATTTCCCTGGGCTTACTGCTGTTTCTTCCATATGCCGGTAATGGGCTGAAAACGCCTGTTTTGGGACTCTGCAGAGAAAGTGTTTGCAGACTGCTGAATCCACACACGGGTTTAACTCTGGAAGTTGAGTGCACACATTGACAACCGTTCTGTTAGATAGCTGCGTTTTGGGTTTAGAAGCAGATATTTCCCTGTGCTTACTGCTGTTTCTTCCATATGCCGGTAATGGGCTGAAAACCCCTGTTTTGGGACTCTGCAGAGAAAGTGTTTGCAGACTGCTGAATCCACACACGGGTTTAACTCTGGAAGTTGAGTGCACACATTGACAACCGTTCTCTTAGATAGCTGCGTTTTGGATTTAGAAGCAGATATTTCCCTGTGCTTACTGCTGTTTCTTCCATATCCCGGTAATGGGCTGAAAACGCCTGTTTTGGGACTCTGCAGAGAAAGTGTTTGCAGACTGCTGAATCCACACACGGGTTTAACTCTGGAAGTTGAGTGCACACATTGACAACCGTTCTGTTAGATAGCTGCGTTTTGGATTTAGAAGCAGATATTTCCCTGTGCTTACTGCTGTTTCTTCCATATGCCGGTAATGGGCTGAAAATGCCTGTTTTGGGACTCTGCAGAGAAAGTGTTTGCAGACTGCTGAATCCACACACGGGTTTAACTCTGGAAGTTGAGTGCACACATTGACAACCGTTCTCTTAGATAGCTGCGTTTTGGATTTAGAAGCAGATATTTCCCTGGGCTTACTACTGTTTCTTCCATATGCCGGTAATGGGCTGAAAACGCCTGGGTTGGGACTCAGCAGAGAAAGTGTTTGCAGACTGCTGAATCCACACACGGGTTTAACTCTGGAAGTTGAGTGCAAACATTGACAACCGTTCTGTTAGATAGCTGCGTTTTGGGTGTAGAAGCAGATATTTCCCTGTGCTTACTGCTGTTTCTTCCAGATGCCGGTAATGGGCTGAAAACGCCTGTTTTGGGACTCTGCAGAGAAAGTGTTTGCAGACTGCTGAATCCACACACGGGTTTAACTCTGGAAGTTGAGTGCACACATTGACAACCGTTCTGTTAGATAGCTGCGTTTTGGATTTAGAAGCAGATATTTCCCTGTGCTTACTGCTGTTTCTTCCATATGCCGGTAATGGGCTGAAAACGCCTGTTTTGGGACTCTGCAGAGAAAGTGTTTGCAGACTGCTGAATCCACACACGGGTTTAACTCTGGAAGTTGAGTGCACACATTGACAACCGTTCTGTTAGATAGTTGCGTTTTGGATTTAGAAGCAGATATTTCCCTGTGCTTACTGCTGTTTCGTCCATATGCCGGTAATGGGCTGAAAACGCCTGTTTTGGGACTCTGCAGAGAAAGTGTTTGCAGACTGCTGAATCCACACACGGGTTTAACTCTGGAAGTTGAGTGCACACATTGAAAACCGTTGTGTTAGATAGCTGCGTTTTGGATTTAGAAGCTGATATTTCCCTGTGCTTACTGCTGTTTCTTCCATATGCCGGTAAAGGGCTGAAAACGCCTGTTTTGGGACTCTGCAGAGAAAGTGTTTGCAGACTGCTGAATCCACACACGGGTTTAACTCTGGAAGTTGAGTGCACAAATTGACAACCGTTCTGTTAGATAGCTGCGTTTTGGATTTAGAAGCAGATATTTCCCTGGGCTTACTGCTGTTTCTTCCATATGCCGTTAATGGGCTGAAAACGCCTGTTTTGGGACTCTGCAGAGAAAGTGTTTGCAGACTGCTGAATCCACACACGGGTTTAACTCTGGAAGTTGAGTGCACACATTGACAACCCATCTGTTAGATAGCTGCGTTTTGTATTTAGAAGCAGATATTTCCCTGGGCTTACTGCTGTTTCTTCCATATGCCGGTAATGGGCTGAAAACGCCTGTTTTGGGACTCTGCAGAGAAAGTGTTTGCAGACTGCTGAATCCACACACGGGTTTAACTCTGGAAGTTGAGTGCACACATTGACAACCGTTCTGTTAGATAGCTGCGTTTTGGGTTTAGAAGCAGATATTTCCCTGTGCTTACTGCTGTTTCTTCCATATGCCGGTAATGGGCTGAAAACCCCTGTTTTGGGACTCTGCAGAGAAAGTGTTTGCAGACTGCTGAATCCACACACGGGTTTAACTCTGGAAGTTGAGTGCACACATTGACAACCGTTCTGTTAGATAGCTGCGTTTTGGGTTTAGAAGCAGATATTTCCCTGTGCTTACTGCTGTTTCTTCCATATGCCGGTAATGGGCTGAAAACGCCTGTTTTGGGACTCTGCAGAGAAAGTGTTTGCAGACTGCTGAATCCACACACGGGTTTAACTCTGGAAGTTGAGTGCACACATTGACAACCGTTCTGTTAGATAGCTGCGTTTTGGATTTAGAAGCAGATATTTCCCTGTGCTTACTGCTGTTTCTTCCATATGCCGGTAATGGGCTGAAAATGCCTGTTTTGGGACTCTGCAGAGAAAGTGTTTGCAGACTGCTGAATCCACACACGGGTTTAACTCTGGAAGTTGAGTGCACACATTGACAACCGTTCTCTTAGATAGCTGCGTTTTGGATTTAGAAGCAGATATTTCCCTGGGCTTACTGCTGTTTCTTCCATATGCCGGTAATGGGCTGAAAACGCCTGGTTTGGGACTCAGCAGAGAAAGTGTTTGCAGACTGCTGAATCCACACACGGGTTTAACTCTGGAAGTTGAGTGCACACATTGACAACCGTTCTGTTAGATAGCTGCGTTTTGGGTGTAGAAGCAGATATTTCCCTGTGCTTACTGCTGTTTCTTCCAGATGCCGGTAATGGGCTGAAAACGCCTGTTTTGGGACTCTGCAGAGAAAGTGTTTGCAGACTGCTGAATCCACACACGGGTTTAACTCTGGAAGTTGAGTGCACACATTGACAACCGTTCTATTAGATAGCTGCGTTTTGGATTTAGAAGCAGATATTTCCCTGTGCTTACTGCTGTTTCTTCCATATGCCGGTAATGGGCTGAAAACGCCTGTTTTGGGACTCTGCAGAGAAAGTGTTTGCAGACTGCTGAATCCACACACGGGTTTAACTCTGGAAGCTGAGTGCACACATTGACAACCGTTCTGTTAGATAGTTGCGTTTTGGATTTAGAAGCAGATATTTCCCTGTGCTTACTGCTGTTTCGTCCATATGCCGGTAATGGGCTGAAAACGCCTGTTTTGGGACTCTGCAGAGAAAGTGTTTGCAGACTGCTGAATCCACACACGGGTTTAACTCTGGAAGTTGAGTGCACACATTGAAAACCGTTGTGTTAGATAGCTGCGTTTTGTATTTAGAAGCTGATATTTCCCTGTGCTTACTGCTGTTTCTTCCATATGCCGGTAAAGGGCTGAAAACGCCTGTTTTGGGACTCTGCAGAGATAGTGTTTGCAGACTGCTGAATCCACACACGGGTTTAACTCTGGAAGTTGAGTGCACAAATTGACAACCGTTCTCTTAGATAGCTGCGTTTTGGATTTAGAAGCAGATATTTCCCTGGGCTTACTGCTGTTTCTTCCATATGCCGGTAATGGGCTGAAAACGCCTGGTTTGGGACTCAGCAGAGAAAGTGTTTGCAGACTGCTGAATCCACACACGGGTTTAACTCTGGAAGTTGAGTGCACACATTGACAACCGTTCTGTTAGATAGCTGCGTTTTGGGTGTAGAAGCAGATATTTCCCTGTGCTTACTGCTGTTTCTTCCAGATGCCGGTAATGGGCTGAAAACGCCTGTTTTGGGACTCTGCAGAGAAAGTGTTTGCAGACTGCTGAATCCACACACGGGTTTAACTCTGGAAGTTGAGTGCACACATTGACAACCGTTCTATTAGATAGCTGCGTTTTGGATTTAGAAGCAGATATTTCCCTGTGCTTACTGCTGTTTCTTCCATATGCCGGTAATGGGCTGAAAACGCCTGTTTTGGGACTCTGCAGAGAAAGTGTTTGCAGACTGCTGAATCCACACACGGGTTTAACTCTGGAAGCTGAGTGCACACATTGACAACCGTTCTGTTAGATAGTTGCGTTTTGGATTTAGAAGCAGATATTTCCCTGTGCTTACTGCTGTTTCGTCCATATGCCGGTAATGGGCTGAAAACGCCTGTTTTGGGACTCTGCAGAGAAAGTGTTTGCAGACTGCTGAATCCACACACGGGTTTAACTCTGGAAGTTGAGTGCACACATTGAAAACCGTTGTGTTAGATAGCTGCGTTTTGTATTTAGAAGCTGATATTTCCCTGTGCTTACTGCTGTTTCTTCCATATGCCGGTAAAGGGCTGAAAACGCCTGTTTTGGGACTCTGCAGAGATAGTGTTTGCAGACTGCTGAATCCACACACGGGTTTAACTCTGGAAGTTGAGTGCACAAATTGACAACCGTTCTGTTAGATAGCTGCGTTTTGGATTTAGAAGCAGATATTTCCCTGGGCTTACTGCTGTTTCTTCCATATGCCGGTAATGGGCTGAAAACGCCTGTTTTGGGACTCTGCAGAGAAAGTGTTTGCAGACTGCTGAATCCACACACGGGTTTAACTCTGGAAGTTGAGTGCACACATTGACAACCGTTCTGTTAGATAGCTGCGTTTTGGATTTAGAAGCAGATATTTCCCTGTGCTTACTGCTGTTTCTTCCATATGCCGGTAATGGGCTGAAAATGCCTGTTTTGGGACTCTGCAGAGAAAGTGTTTGCAGACTGCTGAATCCACACACGGGTTTAACTCTGGAAGTTGAGTGCACACATTGACAACCCATCTGTTAGATAGCTGCGTTTTGTATTTAGAAGCAGATATTTCCCTGGGCTTACTGCTGTTTCTTCCATATGCCGGTAATGGGCTGAAAACGCCTGTTTTGGGACTCTGCAGAGAAAGTGTTTGCAGACTGCTGAATCCACACACGGGTTTAACTCTGGAAGTTGAGTGCACACATTGACAACCGTTCTGTTAGATAGCTGCGTTTTGGGTTTAGAAGCAGATATTTCCCTGTGCTTACTGCTGTTTCTTCCATATGCCAGTAATGGGCTGAAAACGCCTGTTTTGGGACTCTGCAGAGAAAGTGTTTGCAGACTGCTGAATCCACACACGGGTTTAACTCTGGAAGTTGAGTGCACACATTGACAACCGTTCTGTTAGATAGCTGCGTTTTGGATTTAGAAGCAGATATTTCCCTGTGCTTACTGCTGTTTCTTCCATATGCCGGTAATGGGCTGAAAACGCCTGTTTTGGGACTCTGCAGAGAAAGTGTTTGCAGACTGCTGAATCCACACACGGGTTTAACTCTGGAAGTTGAGTGCACACATTGACAACCGTTCTGTTAGATAGCTGCGTTTTGGATTTAGAAGCAGATATTTCCCTGTGCTTACTGCTGTTTCTTCCATATGCCGGTAATGGGCTGAAAACGCCTGTTTTGGGACTCTGCAGAGAAAGTGTTTGCAGACTGCTGAATCCACACACGGGTTTAACTCTGGAAGTTGAGTGCACACATTGACAACCGTTGTGTTAGATAGCTGCGTTTTGGATTTAGAAGCAGATATTTCCCTGTGCTTACTGCTGTTTCTTCCATATGCCGGTAAAGGGCTGAAAACACCTGTTTTGGGACTCTGCAGAGAAAGTGTTTGCAGACTGCTGAATCCACACACGGGTTTAACTCTGGAAGTTGAGTGCACACATTGACAACCGTTCTGTTAGATAGCTGCGTTTTGGATTTAGAAGCAGATATTTCCCTGGGCTTACTGCTGTTTCTTCCATATGCCGGTAATGGGCTGAAAACGCCTGTTTTGGGACTCTGCAGAGAAGATGTTTGCAGACTGCTGAATCCACACGCGGGTTTAACTCAGGAAGTTGAGTGGACACATTGACAACTGTTCTGTTAGATAGCTGCGTTTTGGATTTAGAAGCAGATATTTCCCTGTGCTTACTGCTGTTTCTTCCATATGCCGGTAATGGGCTGAAAACGCCTGTTTTGGGACTCTGCAGAGAAAGTGTTTGCAGACTGCTGAATCCACACACGGGTTTAACTCTGGAAGTTGAGTGCACACATTGACAACCGTTCTGTTAGATAGCTGCGTTTTGGATTTAGAAGCAGATATTTCCCTGTGCTTACTGCCGTTTCTTCCATATGCCGGTAATGGGTTGAAAACGCCTGTTTTGGGACTCTGCAGAGAAGGTGTTTGCAGACTGCTGAATCCACACACGGGTTTAACTCTGGAAGTTGAGTGCACACATTGACAACCGTTCTGTTAGATAGCTGCGTTTTGGATTTAGAAGCAGATATTTCCCTGTGCTTACTGCTGTTTCTTCCTTATGCCGGTAATGGGCTAAAAACGCCTGTTTTGGGACTCTGCAGAGAAAGTGTTTGCAGACTGCTGAATCCACACAAGGGTTTAACTCTGGAAGTTGAGTGCACACACTGACAACCGTTCTGTTAGATAGCTGCGTTTTGGGTTTAGAAGCAGATATTTCCCTGTGCTTACTGCTGTTTCTTCCAGATGCCGGTAATGGGCTGAAAACGCCTGTTTTGGGACTCTGCAGAGAAAGTGTTTGCAGACTGCTGAATCCACACACGGGTTAACTCTGGAAGTTGAGTGCACACATTGACAACCGTTCTGTTAGATAGCTGCGTTTTGGGTTTAGAAGCAGATATTTCCCTGTGCTTACTGCTGTTTCTTCCATATGCCGGTATTGGGCTGAAAACGCCTGTTTTGGGACTCTGCAGAGAAAGTGTTTGCAGACTGCTGAATCCACACACGGGTTTAACTCTGGAAGTTGAGTGCACACATTGACAACCGTTGTGTTAGATAGCTGCGTTTTGGATTTAGAAGCTGACATTTCCCTGTGCTTACTGCTGTTTCTTCCATATGCCGGTAAAGGGCTGAAAACGCCTGTTTTGGGACTCTGCAGAGATAGTGTTTGCAGACTGCTGAATCCACACACGGGTTTAACTCTGGAAGTTGAGTGCACAAATTGACAACCGTTCTGTAAGATAGCTGCGTTTTGGATTTAGAAGCAGATATTTCCCTGGGCTTACTGCTGTTTCTTCCATATGCCGGTAATGGGCTGAAAACGCCTGTTTTGGGACTCTGCAGACAAAGTGTTTGCAGACTGCTGAATCCACACACGGGTTTAACTCTGGAAGTTGAGTGCACACATTGACAACCGTTCTGTTAGATAGCTGCGTTTTGGGTTTAGAAGCAGATATTTCCCTGTGCTTACTGCTGTTTCTTCCAGATGCCGGTAATGGGCTGAAAACGCCTGTTTTTGGGACTCTGCAGAGAAAGTGTTTGCAGACTGCTGAATCCACACACGGGTTTAACTCTGGAAGTTGAGTGCACACATTGACAACCGTTCTGTTAGATAGCTGCGTTTTGGATTTAGAAGCAGATATTTCCCTGTGCTTACTGCTGTTTCTTCCATATGCCGGTTAATGGGCTGAAAACGCCTGTTTTGGGACTCTGCAGAGAAAGTGTTTGCAGACTGCTGAATCCACACACGGGTTTAACTCTGGAAGTTGAGTGCACACATTGACAACCGTTCTGTTAGATAGTTGCGTTTTGGATTTAGAAGCAGATATTTCCCTGTGCTTACTGCTGTTTCTTCCATATGCCGGTAATGGGCTGAAAACGCCTGTTTTGGGATTCTGCAGAGATAGTGTTTGCAGACTGCTGTATCCACACACGGGTTAACTCTGGAAGTTGAGTGCACAAATTGACAACCGTTCTGTTAGATAGCTGCGTTTTGGATTTAGAAGCAGATATTTCCCTGGGCTTACTGCTGTTTCTTCCATATGCCGGTAATGGGCTGAAAACGCCTGTTTTGGGACTCTGCAGAGAAAGTGTTTGCAGACTGCTGAATCCACACACGGGTTTAACTCTGGAAGTTGAGTGCACACATTGACAACCGTTCTGTTAGATAGCTGCGTTTTGGATTTAGAAGCAGATATTTCCCTGTGCTTACTGCTGTTTTCTTCCATATGCCGGTAATGGGCTGAAAATGCCTGTTTTGGGACTATGCAGAGAAAGTGTTTGCAGACTGCTGAATCCACACACGGGTTTAACTCTGGAAGTTGAGTGCACACATTGACAACCGTTCTGTTAGATAGCTGCGTTTTGGGTTTAGAAGCAGATATTTCCCTGTGCTTACTGCCGTTTCTTCCATATGCCGGTAATGGGCTGAAAACGCCTGTTTTGGGACTCTGCAGAGAAAGTGTTTGGAGACTGCTGAATCCACACACGGGTTTAACTCTGGAAGTTGAGTGCACACATTGACAACCGTTCTGTTAGATAGCTGCGTTTTGGATTTAGAAGCAGATATTTCCCTGTGCTTACTGCCGTTTCTTCCATATGCCGGTAATGGGCTGAAAACGCCTGTTTTGGGACTCTGCAGAGAAGGTGTTTGCAGACTGCTGAATCCACACACGGGTTTAACTCTGGAAGTTGAGTGCACACATTGACAACCGTTTCTGTTAGATAGCTGCGTTTTGGATTTAGAAGCAGATATTTCCCTGGGCTTACTGCTGTTTCTTCCATATGCCGGTAATGGGCTAAAAACGCCTGTTTTGGGACTCTGCAGAGAAAGTGTTTGCAGACTGCTGAATCCACACACGGGTTTAACTCTGGAAGTTGAGTGCACACATTGACAACCGTTCTGTTAGATAGCTGCGTTTTGGGTTTAGAAGCAGATATTTCCCTGTGCTTACTGCTGTTTCTTCCAGATGCCGGTAATGGGCTGAAAACGCCTGTTTTGGGACTCTGCAGAGAAAGTGTTTGCAGACTGCTGAATCCACACACGGGTTTAACTCTGGAAGTTGAGTGCACACATTGACAAACCGTTCTGTTAGATAGCTGCGTTTTGGATTTAGAAGCCGATATTTCCCTGGGCTTACTGCTGTTTCTTCCATATGCCGGTAATGGGCTGAAAACGCCTGTTTTGGGACTCTGCAGAGAAAGTGTTTGCAGACTGTTGAATCCACACACGGGTTTAACTCTGGAAGTTGAGTGCACACATTGACAACCGTTCTGTTAGATAGCTGCGTTTTGGATTTAGAAGCAGATATTTCCCTGTGCTTACTGCTGTTTCTTCCATATGCCGGTAATGGGCTGAAAATGCCTGTTTTGGGACTCTGCAGAGAAAGTGTTTGCAGACTGCTGAATCCACACACGGTTTTAACTCTGGAAGTTGAGTGCACACATTGACAACCGTTCTGTTAGATAGCTGCGTTTTGTATTTAGAAGCAGATATTTCCCTGGGCTTACTGCTGTTTCTTCCATATGCCGGGTAATGGGCTGAAAACGCCTGTTTTGGGACTCTGCAGAGAAAGTGTTTGCAGACTGCTGAATCCACACACGGGTTTAACTCTGGAAGTTGAGTGCACACATTGACAACCGTTCTGTTAGATAGCTGCGTTTTGGGTTTAGAAGCAGATATTTCCCTGTGCTTACTGCTGTTTCTTCCAGATGCCGGTAATGGGCTGAAAACGCCTGTTTTGGGACTCTGCAGAGAAAGTGTTTGCAGACTGCTGAATCCACACACGGGTTTAACTCTGGAAGCTGAGTGCACACATTGACAACCGTTCTGTTAGATAGCTGTGTTTTGGATTTAGAAGCAGATATTTCCCTGTGCTTACTGCTGTTTCTTCCATATGCCGGTAATGGGCTGAAAACGCCTGTTTTGGGACTCTGCAGAGAAAGTGTTTGCAGATTGCTGAATCCACACACGGGTTTAACTCTGGAAGTTGAGTGCACACATTGACAACCGTTGTGTTAGATAGCTGCGTTTTGGATTTAGAAGCTGATATTTCCCTGTGCTTACTGCTGTTTCTTCCATATGCCGGTAAAGGGCTGAAAACGCCTGTTTTGGGACTTTGCAGAGATAGTGTTTGCAGACTGCTGTATCCACACACGGGTTTAACTCTGGAAGTTGAGTGCACAAATTGACAACCGTTCTGTTAGATAGCTGCGTTTTGGATTTAGAAGCAGATATTTCCCTGGCTTACTGCTGTTTCTTCCATATGCCGGTAATGGGCTGAAAACGCCTGTTTTGGGACTCTGCAGAGAAAGTGTTTGCAGACTGCTGAATCCACACACGGGTTTAACTCTGGAAGTTGAGTGCACACATTGACAACCGTTCTGTTAGATAGCTGCGTTTTGGATTTAGAAGCAGATATTTCCCTGTGCTTACTGCTGTTTCTTCCATATGCCGGTAAAGGGCTGAAAACGCCTGTTTTGGGACTCTGCAGAGATAGTGTTTGCAGACTGCTGAATCCACACACGGTTTAACTCTGGAAGTTGAGTGCACAAATTGACAACCGTTCTGTTAGATAGCTGCGTTTTGGATTTAGAAGCAGATATTTCCCTGGGCTTACTGCTGTTTCTTCCATATGCCGGTAATGGGCTGAAAACGCCTGTTTTGGGACTCTGCAGAGAAAGTGTTTGCAGACTGCTGAATCCACACACGTGGTTTAACTCTGGAAGTTGAGTGCACACATTGACAACCGTTCTGTTAGATAGCTGCGTTTTGGATTTAGAAGCAGATATTTCCCTGTGCTTACTGCTGTTTCTTCCATATGCCGGTAATGGGCTGAAAATGCCTGTTTTGGGACTCTGCAGAGAAAGTGTTTGCAGACTGCTGAATCCACACACGGGTTTAACTCTGGAAGTTGAGTGCACACATTGACAACCCATCTGTTAGATAGCTGCGTTTTGTATTTAGAAGCAGATATTTCCCTGGGCTTACTGCTGTTTCTTCCATATGCCGGTAATGGGCTGAAAACGCCTGTTTTGGGACTCTGCAGAGAAAGTGTTTGCAGACTGCTGAATCCACACACGGGTTTAACTCTGGAAGTTGAGTGCACACATTGACAACCGTTCTGTTAGATAGCTGCGTTTTGGGTTTAGAAGCAGATATTTCCCTGTGCTTACTGCTGTTTCTTCCATATGCCAGTAATGGGCTGAAAACGCCTGTTTTGGGACTCTGCAGAGAAAGTGTTTGCAGACTGCTGAATCCACACACGGGTTTAACTCTGGAAGTTGAG
>NW_026989299.1:0-32485 GCF_030222135.1 Aotus nancymaae
GTTGTCAATGTGTGCACTCAACTTCCAGAGTTAAACCCGTGTGTGGATTCAGCAGTCTGCAAACACTTTCTCTGCAGAGTCCCAAAACAGGCGTTTTCAGCCCATTACCGGCATATGGAAGAAACAGCAGTAAGCACAGGGAAATATCTGCTTCTAAATCCAAAACGCAGCTATCTAACAGAACGGTTGTCAATGTGTGCACTCAACTTCCAGCGTTAAACCCGTGTGTGGATTCAGCAGTCTGCAAACACTTTCTCTGCAGAGTCCCAAAACAGGCGTTTTCAGCCCATTACCGGCATATGGAAGAAACAGCAGTAAGCACAGGGAAATATCTGCTTCTAAATCCAAAACGCAGCTATCTAACAGAACGGTTGCCAATGTGTGCACTCAACTTCCAGAGTTAAACCCGTGTGTGGATTCAGCAGTCTGCAAACACTTTCTCTGCAGAGTCCCAAAACAGGCGTTTTCAGCCCATTACCGGCATATGGAAGAAACAGCAGTAAGCACAGGGAAATATCTGCTTCTAAATCCAAAACGCAGCTATCTAACAGAACGGTTGTCAATGTGTGCACTCAACTTCCAGAGTTAAACCCGTGTGTGGATTCAGCAGTCTGCAAACACTTTCTCTGCAGAGTCCCAAAACAGGCGTTTTCAGCCCATTACCGGCATATGGAAGAAACAGCAGTAAGCACAGGGAAATATCTGCTTCTAAATCCAAAACGCAGCTATCTAACAGAACGGTTGTCAATGTGTGCACTCAACTTCCAGAGTTAAACCCGTGTGTGGATTCAGCAGTCTGCAAACACTTTCTCTGCAGAGTCCCAAAACAGGCGTTTTCAGCCCATTACCGGCATATGGAAGAAACAGCAGTAAGCACAGGGAAATATCTGCTTCTAAATCCAAAACGCAGCTATCTAACAGAACGGTTGCCAATGTGTGCACTCAACTTCCAGAGTTAAACCCGTGTGTGGATTCAGCAGTCTGCAAACACTTTCTCTGCAGAGTCCCAAAACAGGCGTTTTCAGCCCATTACCGGCATATGGAAGAAACAGCAGTAAGCCCAGGGAAATATCTGCTTCTAAATCCAAAACGCAGCTATCTAACAGAACGGTTGTCAATGTGTGCACTCAACTTCCAGAGTTAAACCCGTGTGTGGATTCAGCAGTCTGCAAACACTTTCTCTGCAGAGTCCCAAAACAGGCGTTTTCAGACCATTACCGGCATATGGAAGAAACAGCAGTAAGCCCAGGGAAATATCTGCTTCTAAATCCAAAACGCAGCTATCTAACAGACGGTTGTCAATGTGTGCACTCAACTTCCAGAGTTAAACCCGTGTGTGGATTCAGCAGTCTGCAAACACTTTCTGTGCAGAGTCCCAAAACAGGCGTTTTCAGCCCATTACCGGCATATGGAAGAAACAGCAGTAAGCACAGGGAAATATCTGCTTCTAAATCCAAAAACGCAGCTATCTAACAGAACGGTTGTCAATGTGTGCACTCAACTTCCAGAGTTAAACCCGTGTGTGGTTTCAGCAGTCTGCAAACACTTTTCTCTGCAGAGTCCCAAAACAGGCGTTTTCAGCCCATTACCGGCATATGGAAGAAACAGCAGTAAGCACAGGGAAATATCTGCTTCTAAATCCAAAACGCAGCTATCTAACAGAACGGTTGTCAATGTGTGCACTCAACTTCCAGAGTTAAACCCGTGTGTGGATTCAGCAGTCTGCAAACACTTTCTCTGCAGAGTCCCAAAACAGGCGTTTTCAGCCCATTACCGGCATATGGAAGAAACAGCAGTAAGCACAGGGAAATATCTGCTTCTAAATCCAAAACGCAGCTATCTAACAGAACGGTTGCCAATGTGTGCACTCAACTTCCAGAGTTAAACCCGTGTGTGGATTCAGCAGTCTGCAAACACTTTCTCTGCAGAGTCCCAAAACAGGCGTTTTCAGCCCATTACCGGCATATGGAAGAAACAGCAGTAAGCACAGGGAAATATCTGCTTCTAAATCCAAAACGCAGCTATCTAACAGAACGGTTGTCAATGTGTGCACTCAACTTCCAGAGTTAAACCCGTGTGGGATTCAGCAGTCTGCAAACACTTTCTCTGCAGAGTCCCAAAACAGGCGTTTTCAGCCCATTACCGGCATATGGAAGAAACAGCAGTAAGCCCAGGAAATATCTGCTTCTAAATCCAAAACGCAGCTATCTAACAGAACGGTTGTCAATGTGTGCACTCAACTTCCAGAGTTAAACCCGTGTGTGGATTCAGCAGTCTGCAAACACTTTCTCTGCAGAGTCCCAAAACAGGCGTTTTCAGCCCATTACCGGCATATGGAAGAAACAGCAGTAAGCACAGGGAAATATCTGCTTCTAAATCCAAAACGCAGCTATCTAACAGAACGGTTGTCAATGTGTGCACTCAATTTCCAGAGTTAAAACCCGTGTGTGGATTCAGCAGTCTGCAAACACTTTCTCTGCAGAGTCCCAAAACAGGCGTTTTCAGCCCATTACCGGCATATGGAAGAAACAGCAGTAAGCACAGGGAAATATCTGCTTCTAAATCCAAAACGCAGCTATCTAACAGAACGGTTGTCAATGTGTGCACTCAACTTCCAGAGTTAAACCCGTGTGTGGATTCAGCAGTCTGCAAACACTTTCTCTGCAGAGTCCCAAAACAGGCGTTTTCAGCCCATTACCGGCATATGGAAGAAACAGCAGTAAGCACAGGGAAATATCTGCTTCTAAATCCAAAACGCAGCTATCTAACAGAACGGTTGCCAATGTGTGCACTCAACTTCCAGAGTAAAACCCGTGTGTGGATTCAGCAGTCTGCAAACACTTTCTCTGCAGAGTCCCAAAACAGGCGTTTTCAGCCCATTACCGGCATATGGAAGAAACAGCAGTAAGCACAGGGAAATATCTGCTTCTAAATCCAAAACGCAGCTATCTAACAGAACGGTTGTCAATGTGTGCACTCAACTTCCAGAGTTAAACCCGTGTGTGGATTCAGCAGTCTGCAAACACTTTCTCTGCAGAGTCCCAAAACAGGCGTTTTCAGCCCATTACCGGCATATGGAAGAAACAGCAGTAAGCACAGGGAAATATCTGCTTCTAAATCCAAAACGCAGCTATCTAACAGAACGGTTGCCAATGTGTGCACTCAACTTCCAGAGTTAAACCCGTGTGTGGATTCAGCAGTCTGCAAACACTTTCTCTGCAGAGTCCCAAAACAGGCGTTTTCAGCCCATTACCGGCATATGGAAGAAACAGCAGTAAGCACAGGGAAATATCTGCTTCTAAATCCAAAACGCAGCTATCTTAACAGAACGGTTGTCAATGTGTGCACTCAACTTCCAGAGTTAAACCCGTGTGTGGATTCAGCAGTCTGCAAACACTTTCTCTGCAGAGTCCCAAAACAGGCGTTTTCAGCCCATTACCGGCATATGGAAGAAACAGCAGTAGCCCAGGGAAATATCTGCTTCTAAATCCAAAACGCAGCTATCTAACAGAACGGTTGTCAATGTGTGCACTCAACTTCCAGAGTTAAACCCGTGTGTGGATTCAGCAGTCTGCAAACACTTTCTCTGCAGAGTCCCAAAACAGGCGTTTTCAGCCCATTACCGGCATATGGAAGAAACAGCAGTAAGCACAGGGAAATATCTGCTTCTAAATCCAAAACGCAGCTATCTAACAGAACGGTTGTCAATGTGTGCACTCAACTTCCAGAGTTAAACCCGTGTGTGGATTCAGCAGTCTGCAAACACTTTCTCTGCAGAGTCCCAAAACAGGCGTTTTCAGCCCATTACCGGCATATGGAAGAAACAGCAGTAAGCACAGGGAAATATCTGCTTCTAAATCCAAAACGCAGCTATCTAACAGAACGGTTGTCAATGTGTGCACTCAACTTCCAGAGTTAAACCCGTGTGTGGATTCAGCAGTCTGCAAACACTTTCTCTGCAGAGTCCCCAAAACAGGCGTTTTCAGCCCATTACCGGCATATAGAAGAAACAGCAGTAAGCACAGGGAAATATCTGCTTCTAAATCCAAAACGCAGCTATCTAACAGAACGGTTGCCAATGTGTGCACTCAACTTCCAGAGTTAAACCCGTGTGTGGATTCAGCAGTCTGCAAACACTTTCTCTGCAGAGTCCCAAAACAGGCGTTTTCAGCCCATTACCGGCATATGGAAGAAACAGCAGTAAGCACAGGGAAATATCTGCTTCTAAATCCAAAACGCAGCTATCTAACAGAACGGTTGTCAATGTGTGCACTCAACTTCCAGAGTTAAACCCGTGTGTGGATTCAGCAGTCTGCAAACACTTTCTCTGCAGAGTCCCAAAACAGGCGTTTTCAGCCCATTACCGGCATATGGGAAGAAACAGCAGTAAGCCCAGGGAAATATCTGCTTCTAAATCCAAAACGCAGCTATCTAACAGAACGGTTGTCAATGTGTGCACTCAACTTCCAGAGTTAAACCCGTGTGTGGATTCAGCAGTCTGCAAACACTTTCTGTGCAGAGTCCCAAAACAGGCGTTTTCAGCCCATTACCGGCATATGGAAGAAACAGCAGTAAGCACAGGGAAATATCTGCTTCTAAATCCAAAACGCAGCTATCTAACAGAACGGTTGTCAATGTGTGCACTCAACTTCCAGAGTTAAACCCGTGTGTGGATTCAGCAGTCTGCAAACACTTTCTCTGCAGAGTCCCAAAACAGGCGTTTTCAGCCCATTACCGGCATATGGAAGAAACAGCAGTAAGCACAGGGAAATATCTGCTTCTAAATCCAAAACGCAGCTCTCTAACAGAACGGTTGTCAATGTGTGCACTCAACTTCCAGAGTTAAACCCGTGTGTGGATTCAGCAGTCTGCAAACACTTTCTCTGCAGAGTCCCAAAACAGGCGTTTTCAGCCCATTACCGGCATATGGAAGAAACAGCAGTAAGCACAGGGAAATATCTGCTTCTAAATCCAAAACGCAGCTATCTAACAGAACGGTTGTCAATGTGTGCACTCAACTTCCAGAGTTAAACCCGTGTGTGGATTCAGCAGTCTGCAAACACTTTCTCTGCAGAGTCCCAAAACAGGCGTTTTCAGCCCATTACCGGCATATGGAAGAAACAGCAGTAAGCACAGGGAAATATCTGCTTCTAAATCCAAAACGCAGCTATCTAACAGAACGGTTGTCAATGTGTGCACTCAACTTCCAGAGTTAAACCCGTGTGTGGATTCAGCAGTCTGCAAACACTTTCTCTGCAGAGTCCCAAAACAGGCGTTTTCAGCCCATTACCGGCATATGGAAGAAACAGCAGTAAGCACAGGGAAATATCTGCTTCTAAATCCAAAACGCAGCTATCTAACAGAACGGTTGTCAATGTGTGCACTCAACTTCCAGAGTTAAACCCGTGTGTGGATTCAGCAGTCTGCAAACACTTTCTCTGCAGAGTCCCAAAACAGGCGTTTTCAGCCCATTACCGGCATATGGAAGAAACAGCAGTAAGCACAGGGAAATATCTGCTTCTAAATCCAAAACGCAGCTATCTAACAGAACGGTTGTCAATGTGTGCACTCAACTTCCAGAGTTAAACCCGTGTGTGGATTCAGCAGTCTGCAAACACTTTCTCTGCAGAGTCCCAAAACAGGCGTTTTCAGCCCATTACCGGCATATGGAAGAAACAGCAGTAAGCACAGGGAAATATCTGCTTCTAAATCCAAAACGCAGCTATCTAACAGAACGGTTGTCAATGTGTGCACTCAACTTCCAGAGTTAAACCCGTGTGTGGATTCAGCAGTCTGCAAACACTTTCTCTGCAGAGTCCCAAAACAGGCGTTTTCAGCCCATTACCGGCATATGGAAGAAACAGCAGTAAGCACAGGGAAATATCTGCTTCTAAATCCAAAACGCAGCTATCTAACAGAACGGTTGTCAATGTGTGCACTCAACTTCCAGAGTTAAACCCGTGTGTGGATTCAGCAGTCTGCAAACACTTTCTCTGCAGAGTCCCAAAACAGGCGTTTTCAGCCCATTACCGGCATATGGAAGAAACAGCAGTAAGCACAGGGAAATATCTGCTTCTAAATCCAAAACGCAGCTATCTAACAGAACGGTTGTCAATGTGTGCACTCAACTTCCAGAGTTAAACCCGTGTGTGGATTCAGCAGTCTGCAAACACTTTCTCTGCAGAGTCCCAAAACAGGCGTTTTCAGCCCATTACCGGCATATGGAAGAAACAGCAGTAAGCACAGGGAAATATCTGCTTCTAAATCCAAAACGCAGCTATCTAACAGAACGGTTGTCAATGTGTGCACTCCACTTCCAGAGTTAAACGCGTGTGTGGATTCAGCAGTCTGCAAACACTTTCTCTGCAGAGTCCCAAAACAGGCGTTTTCAGCCCATTACCGGCATATGGAAGAAACAGCAGTAAGCACAGGGAAATATCTGCTTCTAAATCCAAAACGCAGCTATCTAACAGAACGGTTGTCAATGTGTGCACTCAACTTCCAGAGTTAAACCCGTGGGTGGATTCAGCAGTCTGCAAACACTTTCTGTGCAGAGTCGCAAAACAGGCCTTTCCGGCCCAGTACCGACATATAAAAAAGAGCATTAAGACTGCGTCTAAAACTCAGAAGAAACCTTTCTTTCAAACTGCTCGGCCGTGTGTTCATTCATATAAGAGACTTGAATATATGTTCAGATTCAGCTAGTTAGCAACACGTTTCTTCCAGGAGCTGTGTTTGCCCATTCCAGAGTATACTGGAGTATAAGATGTAAAGACAAATGTCTCGTTCCAAAAGAAAAACGGATGATCTAATGGAATGGTTGTCAATGTGTGCATTCAACTTACTGAGCTAAACTGCTGTTTGTATGCAGCAGTTTAGAAAACATTTCTGTGTAGATTCTCAAACAGACATTTCCAGCAAAATACCGGCCTATAAGAAATAGCAGTAAGACTGCGTCTAAAACTCAGAGGGAACGTTTCTTTCAAACTGCTCTGCAGTGTGTTCGTTCACCAAAGGTCGTTGAATCTATGTTTGGATTCAGCGAGTTTGAAACACGTTTATTCTGGGAGCTGCATTTCGATATTCCAGAGTGTATGGGAGTAAATGCTGTAAAGAGAAATATCTGTTTCTAAAACCAAAACGGAGCTATCTAACAGAATGGTTGTGAATGTGTGCATTCAACTTAAAGGGTTAATCTGCTCTTCTTAGGCAGCAGTTTAGAAACCCTTTATATGCAAATTCTAAAATCAACATTTGCAGCAAAACACCAGCCTAAAAGAAGTAGCAGTAAGACTGCATCTATAACATAGAAGAAACGTTTTCTTCAAAATGCTCTGCTCTGTGTTCATTCACCTAAGAGTCTTGAGTATATGTTCAGATTCAGCGAGTAAGAAACACGTTTCTTCCAGGAGCTGCATTTGCATATTCAAGAGTGTACTGGAGTATAAGGTTTAAAGTGAAATATCTGGTTCTAAAACAAACACGGAGCCATCTAACAGAATGGTTGTCACTGTGTGCATTCAGCTTATTGAGATAAACTGTTGTTTCTATGCAGCAGTTTAGAAAAGATTTTTGTGCAGATTCTAAAACAGACATTCCCAGCAAAATACCGGCCTCTAAGAAATAGCAATAAGACTGCGTCTAAAACTCAAATAAAACGTTTCTTTCAAACTGCTGTGCTGTGTGTTCGTTCACCTAAGGGAGTTGAATCTATGTTTAGATTCAGCGACTTAGAAACACGTCTATTCTGGGAGCTGCGTTTGTCTATTCCAGAATGAATGGGAGTATATGCTGTAACTAGAAACACAGGCTTCTAAAACCAAAACGGAGCTAGCTAACAGAATGATTGTGAATGAGGGCATTCAACTTAACGAATTAAACTGCTCCACTTAAGCAGCAGTTTACAAACCATTTATATGGAAATTCTAAAAACAACATTTCCAGGAAAACACCAGCCTAAAAGCAATAGCAGTAACAGTGCATCTATAACATGGAAGAAATGTTTTTTTCAAACTCCTCTGCTGTGTGTTCATTCACCTAAGAGATTCAATATATGCTCAGATTCAGCGAGTTACAAACACGTTTCTTCCAGGAGCTGCGTTTGCATATATCAGAGTGTACTGGGGTACAAGATGTAAAGAGAAATATCTGATTATACTTAGAAACCCGATTCTTTTAGGAGCTGCGTTTGGATATTCCAGAGTGAATGAGAGTATATGCTGTAAAGAGAAATATCTGCTTCTAAATCCAAAACGCAGCTATCTAACAGAACGGTTGTCAATGTGTGCACTCAACTTCCAGAGTTAAACCCGTGTGTGGATTCAGCAGTCTGCAAACACTTTCTCTGCAGAGTCCCAAAACAGGCGTTTTCAGCCCATTACCGGCATATGGAAGAAACAGCAGTAAGCACAGGGAAATATCTGCTTCTAAATCCAAAACGCAGCTATCTAACAGAACGGTTGTCAATGTGTGCACTCAACTTCCAGAGTTAAACCCGTGTGTGGATTCAGCAGTCTGCAAACACTTTCTCTGCAGAGTCCCAAAACAGGCGTTTTCAGCCCATTACCGGCATATGGAAGAAACAGCAGTAAGCACAGGGAAATATCTGCTTCTAAATCCAAAACGCAGCTATCTAACAGAACGGTTGTCAATGTGTGCACTCAACTTCCAGAGTTAAACCCGTGTGTGGATTCAGCAGTCTGCAAACACTTTCTCTGCAGAGTCCCAAAACAGGCGTTTTCAGCCCATTACCGGCATATGGAAGAAACAGCAGTAAGCACAGGGAAATATCTGCTTCTAAATCCAAAACGCAGCTATCTAACAGAACGGTTGTCAATGTGTGCACTCAACTTCCAGAGTTAAACCCGTGTGTGGATTCAGCAGTCTGCAAACACTTTCTCTGCAGAGTCCCAAAACAGGCGTTTTCAGCCCATTACCGGCATATGGAAGAAACAGCAGTAAGCACAGGGAAATATCTGCTTCTAAATCCAAAACGCAGCTATCTAACAGAACGGTTGTCAATGTGTGCACTCAACTTCCAGAGTTAAACCCGTGTGTGGATTCAGCAGTCTGCAAACACTTTCTCTGCAGAGTCCCAAAACAGGCGTTTTCAGCCCATTACCGGCATATGGAAGAAACAGCAGTAAGCACAGGGAAATATCTGCTTCTAAATCCAAAACGCAGCTATCTAACAGAACGGTTGCCAATGTGTGCACTCAACTTCCAGAGTTAAACCCGTGTGTGGATTCAGCAGTCTGCAAACACTTTCTCTGCAGAGTCCCAAAACAGGCGTTTTCAGCCCATTACCGGCATATGGAAGAAACAGCAGTAAGCACAGGGAAATATCTGCTTCTAAATCCAAAACGCAGCTATCTAACAGAACGGTTGTCAATGTGTGCACTCAACTTCCAGAGTTAAACCCGTGTGTGGATTCAGCAGTCTGCAAACACTTTCTCTGCAGAGTCCCAAAACAGGCGTTTTCAGCCCATTACCGGCATATGGAAGAAACAGCAGTAAGCCCAGGGAAATATCTGCTTCTAAATCCAAAACGCAGCTATCTAACAGAACGGTTGTCAATGTGTGCACTCAACTTCCAGAGTTAAACCCGTGTGTGGATTCAGCAGTCTGCAAACACTTTCTCTGCAGAGTCCCAAAACAGGCGTTTTCAGCCCATTACCGGCATATGGAAGAAACAGCAGTAAGCACAGGGAAATATCTGCTTCTAAATCCAAAACGCAGCTATCTAACAGAACGGTTGTCAATGTGTGCACTCAACTTCCAGAGTTAAACCCGTGTGTGGATTCAGCAGTCTGCAAACACTTTCTCTGCAGAGTCCCAAAACAGGCGTTTTCAGCCCATTACCGGCATATGGAAGAAACAGCAGTAAGCACAGGGAAATATCTGCTTCTAATCCAAAACGCAGCTCTCTAACAGAACGGTTGTCAATGTGTGCACTCAACTTCCAGAGTTAAACCCGTGTGTGGATTCAGCAGTCTGCAAACACTTTCTCTGCAGAGTCCCAAAACAGGCGTTTTCAGCCCATTACCGGCATATGGAAGAAACAGCAGTAAGCACAGGGAAATATCTGCTTCTAAATCCAAAACGCAGCTATCTAACAGAACGGTTGTCAATGTGTGCACTCAACTTCCAGAGTTAAACCCGTGTGTGGATTCAGCAGTCTGCAAACACTTTCTCTGCAGAGTCCCAAAACAGGCGTTTTCAGCCCATTACCGGCATATGGAAGAAACAGCAGTAAGCACAGGGAAATATCTGCTTCTAAATCCAAAACGCAGCTATCTAACAGAACGGTTGTCAATGTGTGCACTCAACTTCCAGAGTTAAACCCGTGTGTGGATTCAGCAGTCTGCAAACACTTTCTCTGCAGAGTCCCAAAACAGGCGTTTTCAGCCCATTACCGGCATATGGAAGAAACAGCAGTAAGCACAGGGAAATATCTGCTTCTAAATCCAAAACGCAGCTATCTAACAGAACGGTTGCCAATGTGTGCACTCAACTTCCAGAGTTAAACCCGTGTGTGGATTCAGCAGTCTGCAAACACTTTCTCTGCAGAGTCCCAAAACAGGCGTTTTCAGCCCATTACCGGCATATGGAAGAAACAGCAGTAAGCACAGGGAAATATCTGCTTCTAAATCCAAAACGCAGCTATCTAACAGAACGGTTGTCAATGTGTGCACTCAACTTCCAGAGTTAAACCCGTGTGTGGATTCAGCAGTCTGCAAACACTTTCTCTGCAGAGTCCCAAAACAGGCGTTTTCAGCCCATTACCGGCATATGGAAGAAACAGCAGTAAGCCCAGGGAAATATCTGCTTCTAAATCCAAAACGCAGCTATCTAACAGAACGGTTGTCAATGTGTGCACTCAACTTCCAGAGTTAAACCCGTGTGTGGATTCAGCAGTCTGCAAACACTTTCTCTGCAGAGTCCCAAAACAGGCGTTTTCAGCCCATTACCGGCATATGGAAGAAACAGCAGTAAGCACAGGGAAATATCTGCTTCTAAATCCAAAACGCAGCTATCTAACAGAACGGTTGTCAATGTGTGCACTCAACTTCCAGAGTTAAACCCGTGTGTGGATTCAGCAGTCTGCAAACACTTTCTCTGCAGAGTCCCAAAACAGGCGTTTTCAGCCCATTACCGGCATATGGAAGAAACAGCAGTAAGCACAGGGAAATATCTGCTTCTAAATCCAAAACGCAGCTCTCTAACAGAACGGTTGTCAATGTGTGCACTCAACTTCCAGAGTTAAACCCGTGTGTGGATTCAGCAGTCTGCAAACACTTTCTCTGCAGAGTCCCAAAACAGGCGTTTTCAGCCCATTACCGGCATATGGAAGAAACAGCAGTAAGCACAGGGAAATATCTGCTTCTAAATCCAAAACGCAGCTATCTAACAGAACGGTTGTCAATGTGTGCACTCAACTTCCAGAGTTAAACCCGTGTGTGGATTCAGCAGTCTGCAAACACTTTCTCTGCAGAGTCCCAAAACAGGCGTTTTCAGCCCATTACCGGCATATGGAAGAAACAGCAGTAAGCACAGGGAAATATCTGCTTCTAAATCCAAAACGCAGCTATCTAACAGAACGGTTGTCAATGTGTGCACTCAACTTCCAGAGTTAAACCCGTGTGTGGATTCAGCAGTCTGCAAACACTTTCTCTGCAGAGTCCCAAAACAGGCGTTTTCAGCCCATTACCGGCATATGGAAGAAACAGCAGTAAGCACAGGGAAATATCTGCTTCTAAATCCAAAACGCAGCTATCTAACAGAACGGTTGTCAATGTGTGCACTCAACTTCCAGAGTTAAACCCGTGTGTGGATTCAGCAGTCTGCAAACACTTTCTCTGCAGAGTCCCAAAACAGGCGTTTTCAGCCCATTACCGGCATATGGAAGAAACAGCAGTAAGCACAGGGAAATATCTGCTTCTAAATCCAAAACGCAGCTATCTAACAGAACGGTTGTCAATGTGTGCACTCAACTTCCAGAGTTAAACCCGTGTGTGGATTCAGCAGTCTGCAAACACTTTCTCTGCAGAGTCCCAAAACAGGCGTTTTCAGCCCATTACCGGCATATGGAAGAAACAGCAGTAAGCACAGGGAAATATCTGCTTCTAAATCCAAAACGCAGCTATCTAACAGAACGGTTGTCAATGTGTGCACTCCACTTCCAGAGTTAAACGCGTGTGTGGATTCAGCAGTCTGCAAACACTTTCTCTGCAGAGTCCCAAAACAGGCGTTTTCAGCCCATTACCGGCATATGGAAGAAACAGCAGTAAGCACAGGGAAATATCTGCTTCTAAATCCAAAACGCAGCTATCTAACAGAACGGTTGTCAATGTGTGCACTCAACTTCCAGAGTTAAACCCGTGGGTGGATTCAGCAGTCTGCAAACACTTTCTGTGCAGAGTCGCAAAACAGGCCTTTCCGGCCCAGTACCGACATATAAAAAAGAGCATTAAGACTGCGTCTAAAACTCAGAAGAAACCTTTCTTTCAAACTGCTCGGCCGTGTGTTCATTCATATAAGAGACTTGAATATATGTTCAGATTCAGCTAGTTAGCAACACGTTTCTTCCAGGAGCTGTGTTTGCCCATTCCAGAGTATACTGGAGTATAAGATGTAAAGACAAATGTCTCGTTCCAAAAGAAAAACGGATGATCTAATGGAATGGTTGTCAATGTGTGCATTCAACTTACTGAGCTAAACTGCTGTTTGTATGCAGCGGTTTAGAAAACATTTCTGTGTAGATTCTCAAACAGACATTTCCAGCAAAATACCGGCCTATAAGAAATAGCAGTAAGACTGCGTCTAAAACTCAGAGGGAACGTTTCTTTCAAACTGCTCTGCAGTGTGTTCGTTCACCAAAGGTCGTTGAATCTATGTTTGGATTCAGCGAGTTTGAAACACGTTTATTCTGGGAGCTGCATTTCGATATTCCAGAGTGTATGGGAGTAAATGCTGTAAAGAGAAATATCTGTTTCTAAAACCAAAATGGAGCTATCTAACAGAATGGTTGTGAATGTGTGCATTCAACTTAAAGGGTTAATCTGCTCTTCTTAGGCAGCAGTTTAGAAACCCTTTATATGCAAATTCTAAAATCAACATTTGCAGCAAAACACCAGCCTAAAAGAAGTAGCAGTAAGACTGCATCTATAACATAGAAGAAACGTTTTCTTCAAAATGCTCTGCTCTGTGTTCATTCACCTAAGAGTCTTGAGTATATGTTCAGATTCAGCGAGTAAGAAACACGTTTCTTCCAGGAGCTGCATTTGCATATTCAAGAGTGTACTGGAGTATAAGGTTTAAAGTGAAATATCTGGTTCTAAAACAAACACGGAGCCATCTAACAGAATGGTTGTCACTGTGTGCATTCAGCTTATTGAGATAAACTGTTGTTTCTATGCAGCAGTTTAGAAAAGATTTTTGTGCAGATTCTAAAACAGACATTCCCAGCAAAATACCGGCCTCTAAGAAATAGCAATAAGACTGCGTCTAAAACTCAAATAAAACGTTTCTTTCAAACTGCTGTGCTGTGTGTTCGTTCACCTAAGGGAGTTGAATCTATGTTTAGATTCAGCGACTTAGAAACACGTCTATTCTGGGAGCTGCGTTTGTCTATTCCAGAATGAATGGGAGTATATGCTGTAACTAGAAACACAGGCTTCTAAAACCAAAACGGAGCTAGCTAACAGAATGATTGTGAATGAGGGCATTCAACTTAACGAATTAAACTGCTCCACTTAAGCAGCAGTTTACAAACCATTTATATGGAAATTCTAAAAACAACATTTCCAGGAAAACACCAGCCTAAAAGCAATAGCAGTAACAGTGCATCTATAACATGGAAGAAATGTTTTTTTCAAACTCCTCTGCTGTGTGTTCATTCACCTAAGAGATTCAATATATGCTCAGATTCAGCGAGTTACAAACACGTTTCTTCCAGGAGCTGCGTTTGCATATATCAGAGTGTACTGGGGTACAAGATGTAAAGAGAAATATCTGATTATACTTAGAAACCCGATTCTTTTAGGAGCTGCGTTTGGATATTCCAGAGTGAATGAGAGTATATGCTGTAAAGAGAAATATCTGCTTCTAAATCCAAAACGCAGCTATCTAACAGAACGGTTGTCAATGTGTGCACTCAACTTCCAGAGTTAAACCCGTGTGTGGATTCAGCAGTCTGCAAACACCTTCTGTGCAGAGTCCCAAAACAGGCGTTTTCAGCCCATTACCGGCATATGGAAGAAACAGCAGTAAGCACAGGGAAATATCTGCTTCTAAATCCAAAACGCAGCTATCTAACAGAACGGTTGTCAATGTGTGCACTCAACTTCCAGAGTTAAACCCGTGTGTGGATTCAGCAGTCTGCAAACACTTTCTCTGCAGAGTCCCAAAACAGGCGTTTTCAGCCCATTACCGGCATATGGAAGAAACAGCAGTAAGCACAGGGAAATATCTGCTTCTAAATCCAAAACGCAGCTATCTAACAGAACGGTTGTCAATGTGTGCACTCAACTTCCAGAGTTAAACCCGTGTGTGGATTCAGCAGTCTGCAAACACTTTCTCTGCAGAGTCCCAAAACAGGCGTTTTCAGCCCATTACCGGCATATGGAAGAAACAGCAGTAAGCACAGGGAAATATCTGCTTCTAAATCCAAAACGCAGCTATCTAACAGAACGGTTGTCAATGTGTGCACTCAACTTCCAGAGTTAAACCCGTGTGTGGATTCAGCAGTCTGCAAACACTTTCTCTGCAGAGTCCCAAAACAGGCGTTTTCAGCCCATTACCGGCATATGGAAGAAACAGCAGTAAGCACAGGGAAATATCTGCTTCTAAATCCAAAACGCAGCTATCTAACAGAACGGTTGTCAATGTGTGCACTCAACTTCCAGAGTTAAACCCGTGTGTGGATTCAGCAGTCTGCAAACACTTTCTCTGCAGAGTCCCAAAACAGGCGTTTTCAGCCCATTACCGGCATATGGAAGAAACAGCAGTAAGCACAGGGAAATATCTGCTTCTAAATCCAAAACGCAGCTATCTAACAGAACGGTTGTCAATGTGTGCACTCAACTTCCAGAGTTAAACCCGTGTGTGGATTCAGCAGTCTGCAAACACTTTCTCTGCAGAGTCCCAAAACAGGCGTTTTCAGCCCATTACCGGCATATGGAAGAAACAGCAGTAAGCACAGGGAAATATCTGCTTCTAAATCCAAAACGCAGCTATCTAACAGAACGGTTGTCAATGTGTGCACTCAACTTCCAGAGTTAAACCCGTGTGTGGATTCAGCAGTCTGCAAACACTTTCTCTGCAGAGTCCCAAAACAGGCGTTTTCAGCCCATTACCGGCATATGGAAGAAACAGCAGTAAGCACAGGGAAATATCTGCTTCTAAATCCAAAACGCAGCTATCTAACAGAACGGTTGTCAATGTGTGCACTCAACTTCCAGAGTTAAACCCGTGTGTGGATTCAGCAGTCTGCAAACACTTTCTCTGCAGAGTCCCAAAACAGGCGTTTTCAGCCCATTACCGGCATATGGAAGAAACAGCAGTAAGCACAGGGAAATATCTGCTTCTAAATCCAAAACGCAGCTATCTAACAGAACGGTTGTCAATGTGTGCACTCAACTTCCAGAGTTAAACCCGTGTGTGGATTCAGCAGTCTGCAAACACTTTCTCTGCAGAGTCCCAAAACAGGCGTTTTCAGCCCATTACCGGCATATGGAAGAAACAGCAGTAAGCACAGGGAAATATCTGCTTCTAAATCCAAAACGCAGCTATCTAACAGAACGGTTGTCAATGTGTGCACTCAACTTCCAGAGTTAAACCCGTGTGTGGATTCAGCAGTCTGCAAACACTTTCTCTGCAGAGTCCCAAAACAGGCGTTTTCAGCCCATTACCGGCATATGGAAGAAACAGCAGTAAGCACAGGGAAATATCTGCTTCTAAATCCAAAACGCAGCTATCTAACAGAACGGTTGTCAATGTGTGCACTCAACTTCCAGAGTTAAACCCGTGTGTGGATTCAGCAGTCTGCAAACACTTTCTCTGCAGAGTCCCAAAACAGGCGTTTTCAGCCCATTACCGGCATATGGAAGAAACAGCAGTAAGCACAGGGAAATATCTGCTTCTAAATCCAAAACGCAGCTATCTAACAGAACGGTTGTCAATGTGTGCACTCAACTTCCAGAGTTAAACCCGTGTGTGGATTCAGCAGTCTGCAAACACTTTCTCTGCAGAGTCCCAAAACAGGCGTTTTCAGCCCATTACCGGCATATGGAAGAAACAGCAGTAAGCACAGGGAAATATCTGCTTCTAAATCCAAAACGCAGCTATCTAACAGAACGGTTGTCAATGTGTGCACTCAACTTCCAGAGTTAAACCCGTGTGTGGATTCAGCAGTCTGCAAACACTTTCTCTGCAGAGTCCCAAAACAGGCGTTTTCAGCCCATTACCGGCATATGGAAGAAACAGCAGTAAGCACAGGGAAATATCTGCTTCTAAATCCAAAACGCAGCTATCTAACAGAACGGTTGTCAATGTGTGCACTCAACTTCCAGAGTTAAACCCGTGTGTGGATTCAGCAGTCTGCAAACACTTTCTCTGCAGAGTCCCAAAACAGGCGTTTTCAGCCCATTACCGGCATATGGAAGAAACAGCAGTAAGCACAGGGAAATATCTGCTTCTAAATCCAAAACGCAGCTATCTAACAGAACGGTTGTCAATGTGTGCACTCAACTTCCAGAGTTAAACCCGTGTGTGGATTCAGCAGTCTGCAAACACTTTCTCTGCAGAGTCCCAAAACAGGCGTTTTCAGCCCATTACCGGCATATGGAAGAAACAGCAGTAAGCACAGGGAAATATCTGCTTCTAAATCCAAAACGCAGCTATCTAACAGAACGGTTGTCAATGTGTGCACTCAACTTCCAGAGTTAAACCCGTGTGTGGATTCAGCAGTCTGCAAACACTTTCTCTGCAGAGTCCCAAAACAGGCGTTTTCAGCCCATTACCGGCATATGGAAGAAACAGCAGTAAGCACAGGGAAATATCTGCTTCTAAATCCAAAACGCAGCTATCTAACAGAACGGTTGTCAATGTGTGCACTCAACTTCCAGAGTTAAACCCGTGTGTGGATTCAGCAGTCTGCAAACACTTTCTCTGCAGAGTCCCAAAACAGGCGTTTTCAGCCCATTACCGGCATATGGAAGAAACAGCAGTAAGCACAGGGAAATATCTGCTTCTAAATCCAAAACGCAGCTATCTAACAGAACGGTTGTCAATGTGTGCACTCAACTTCCAGAGTTAAACCCGTGTGTGGATTCAGCAGTCTGCAAACACTTTCTCTGCAGAGTCCCAAAACAGGCGTTTTCAGCCCATTACCGGCATATGGAAGAAACAGCAGTAAGCACAGGGAAATATCTGCTTCTAAATCCAAAACGCAGCTATCTAACAGAACGGTTGTCAATGTGTGCACTCAACTTCCAGAGTTAAACCCGTGTGTGGATTCAGCAGTCTGCAAACACTTTCTCTGCAGAGTCCCAAAACAGGCGTTTTCAGCCCATTACCGGCATATGGAAGAAACAGCAGTAAGCACAGGGAAATATCTGCTTCTAAATCCAAAACGCAGCTATCTAACAGAACGGTTGTCAATGTGTGCACTCAACTTCCAGAGTTAAACCCGTGTGTGGATTCAGCAGTCTGCAAACACTTTCTCTGCAGAGTCCCAAAACAGGCGTTTTCAGCCCATTACCGGCATATGGAAGAAACAGCAGTAAGCACAGGGAAATATCTGCTTCTAAATCCAAAACGCAGCTATGTAACAGAACGGTTGTCAATGTGTGCACTCAACTTCCAGAGTTAAACCCGTGTGTGGATTCAGCAGTCTGCAATCACCTTCTGTGCAGAGTCCCAAAACAGGCGTTTTCAGCCCATTACCGGCATATGGAAGAAACAGCAGTAAGCCCAGGGAAATATCTGCTTCTAAATCCAAAACGCAGCTATCTAACAGAATGGTTGTCAATGTGTGCACTCAACTTCCAGAGTTAAACCCGTGTGTGGATTCAGCAGTCTGCAAACACTTTCTCTGCAGAGTCCCAAAACAGGCGTTTTCAGCCCATTACCGGCATATGGAAGAAACAGCAGTAAGCACAGGGAAATATCTGCTTCTAAATCCAAAACGCAGCTATCTAACAGAACGGTTGTCAATGTGTGCACTCAACTTCCAGAGTTAAACCCGTGTGTGGATTCAGCAGTCTGCAAACACTTTCTCTGCAGAGTCCCAAAACAGGCGTTTTCAGCCCATTACCGGCATATGGAAGAAACAGCAGTAAGCACAGGGAAATATCTGCTTCTAAATCCAAAACGCAGCTATCTAACAGAACGGTTGTCAATGTGTGCACTCAACTTCCAGAGTTAAACCCGTGTGTGGATTCAGCAGTCTGCAAACACTTTCTCTGCAGAGTCCCAAAACAGGCGTTTTCAGCCCATTACCGGCATATGGAAGAAACAGCAGTAAGCACAGGGAAATATCTGCTTCTAAATCCAAAACGCAGCTATCTAACAGAACGGTTGTCAATGTGTGCACTCAACTTCCAGAGTTAAACCCGTGTGTGGATTCAGCAGTCTGCAAACACTTTCTCTGCAGAGTCCCAAAACAGGCGTTTTCAGCCCATTACCGGCATATGGAAGAAACAGCAGTAAGCACAGGGAAATATCTGCTTCTAAATCCAAAACGCAGCTATCTAACAGAACGGTTGTCAATGTGTGCACTCAACTTCCAGAGTTAAACCCGTGTGTGGATTCAGCAGTCTGCAAACACTTTCTCTGCAGAGTCCCAAAACAGGCGTTTTCAGCCCATTACCGGCATATGGAAGAAACAGCAGTAAGCACAGGGAAATATCTGCTTCTAAATCCAAAACGCAGCTATGTAACAGAACGGTTGTCAATGTGTGCACTCAACTTCCAGAGTTAAACCCGTGTGTGGATTCAGCAGTCTGCAATCACCTTCTGTGCAGAGTCCCAAAACAGGCGTTTTCAGCCCATTACCGGCATATGGAAGAAACAGCAGTAAGCCCAGGGAAATATCTGCTTCTAAATCCAAAACGCAGCTATCTAACAGAATGGTTGTCAATGTGTGCACTCAACTTCCAGAGTTAAACCCGTGTGTGGATTCAGCAGTCTGCAAACACTTTCTCTGCAGAGTCCCAAAACAGGCGTTTTCAGCCCATTACCGGCATATGGAAGAAACAGCAGTAAGCACAGGGAAATATCTGCTTCTAAATCCAAAACGCAGCTATCTAACAGAACGGTTGTCAATGTGTGCACTCAACTTCCAGAGTTAAACCCGTGTGTGGATTCAGCAGTCTGCAAACACTTTCTCTGCAGAGTCCCAAAACAGGCGTTTTCAGCCCATTACCGGCATATGGAAGAAACAGCAGTAAGCACAGGGAAATATCTGCTTCTAAATCCAAAACGCAGCTATCTAACAGAACGGTTGTCAATGTGTGCACTCAACTTCCAGAGTTAAACCCGTGTGTGGATTCAGCAGTCTGCAAACACTTTCTCTGCAGAGTCCCAAAACAGGCGTTTTCAGCCCATTACCGGCATATGGAAGAAACAGCAGTAAGCACAGGGAAATATCTGCTTCTAAATCCAAAACGCAGCTATCTAACAGAACGGGTGTCAATGTGTGCACTCAACTTCCAGAGTTAAACCCGTGTGTGGATTCAGCAGTCTGCAAACACTTTCTCTGCAGAGTCCCAAAACAGGCGTTTTCAGCCCATTACCGGCATATGGAAGAAACAGCAGTAAGCACAGGGAAATATCTGCTTCTAAATCCAAAACGCAGCTATCTAACAGAACGGTTGTCAATGTGTGCACTCAACTTCCAGAGTTAAACCCGTGTGTGGATTCAGCAGTCTGCAAACACTTTCTCTGCAGAGTCCCAAAACAGGCGTTTTCAGCCCATTACCGGCATATGGAAGAAACAGCAGTAAGCACAGGGAAATATCTGCTTCTAAATCCAAAACGCAGCTATCTAACAGAACGGTTGTCAATGTGTGCACTCAACTTCCAGAGTTAAACCCGTGTGTGGATTCAGCAGTCTGCAAACACTTTCTCTGCAGAGTCCCAAAACAGGCGTTTTCAGCCCATTACCGGCATATGGAAGAAACAGCAGTAAGCACAGGGAAATATCTGCTTCTAAATCCAAAACGCAGCTATCTAACAGAACGGTTGTCAATGTGTGCACTCAACTTCCAGAGTTAAACCCGTGTGTGGATTCAGCAGTCTGCAAACACTTTCTCTGCAGAGTCCCAAAACAGGCGTTTTCAGCCCATTACCGGCATATGGAAGAAACAGCAGTAAGCACAGGGAAATATCTGCTTCTAAATCCAAAACGCAGCTATCTAACAGAACGGTTGTCAATGTGTGCACTCAACTTCCAGAGTTAAACCCGTGTGTGGATTCAGCAGTCTGCAAACACTTTCTCTGCAGAGTCCCAAAACAGGCGTTTTCAGCCCATTACCGGCATATGGAAGAAACAGCAGTAAGCACAGGGAAATATCTGCTTCTAAATCCAAAACGCAGCTATCTAACAGAACGGTTGTCAATGTGTGCACTCAACTTCCAGAGTTAAACCCGTGTGTGGATTCAGCAGTCTGCAAACACTTTCTGTGCAGAGTCGCAAAACAGGCCTTTCCGGCCCAGTACCGACATATAAAAAAGAGCATTAAGACTGCGTCTAAAACTCAGAAGAAACCTTTCTTTCAAACTGCTCGGCCGTGTGTTCATTCATATAAGAGACTTGAATATATGTTCAGATTCAGCTAGTTAGCAACACGTTTCTTCCAGGAGCTGTGTTTGCCCATTCCAGAGTATACTGGAGTATAAGATGTAAAGACAAATGTCTCGTTCCAAAAGAAAAACGGATGATCTAATGGAATGGTTGTCAATGTGTGCATTCAACTTACTGAGCTAAACTGCTGTTTGTATGCAGCAGTTTAGAAAACATTTCTGTGTAGATTCTCAAACAGACATTTCCAGCAAAATACCGGCCTATAAGAAATAGCAGTAAGACTGCGTCTAAAACTCAGAGGGAACGTTTCTTTCAAACTGCTCTGCAGTGTGTTCGTTCACCAAAGGTCGTTGAATCTATGTTTGGATTCAGCGAGTTTGAAACACGTTTATTCTGGGAGCTGCATTTCGATATTCCAGAGTGTATGGGAGTAAATGCTGTAAAGAGAAATATCTGTTTCTAAAACCAAAACGGAGCTATCTAACAGAATGGTTGTGAATGTGTGCATTCAACTTAAAGGGTTAATCTGCTCTTCTTAGGCAGCAGTTTAGAAACCCTTTATATGCAAATTCTAAAATCAACATTTGCAGCAAAACACCAGCCTAAAAGAAGTAGCAGTAAGACTGCATCTATAACATAGAAGAAACGTTTTCTTCAAAATGCTCTGCTCTGTGTTCATTCACCTAAGAGTCTTGAGTATATGTTCAGATTCAGCGAGTAAGAAACACGTTTCTTCCAGGAGCTGCATTTGCATATTCAAGAGTGTACTGGAGTATAAGGTTTAAAGTGAAATATCTGGTTCTAAAACAAACACGGAGTCATCTAACAGAATGGTTGTCACTGTGTGCATTCAGCTTATTGAGATAAACTGTTGTTTCTATGCAGCAGTTTAGAAAAGATTTTTGTGCAGATTCTAAAACAGACATTCCCAGCAAAATACCGGCCTCTAAGAAATAGCAATAAGACTGCGTTTAAAACTCAAATAAAACGTTTCTTTCAAACTGCTGTGCTGTGTGTTCGTTCACCTAAGGGAGTTGAATCTATGTTTAGATTCAGCGACTTAGAAACACGTCTATTCTGGGAGCTGCGTTTGGCTATTCCAGAATGAATGGGAGTATATGCTGTAACTAGAAACACAGGCTTCTAAAACCAAAACGGAGCTAGCTAACAGAATGATTGTGAATGAGGACATTCAACTTAACGAATTAAACTGCTCCACTTAAGCAGCAGTTTACAAACCATTTATATGGAAATTCTAAAAACAACATTTCCAGGAAAACACCAGCCTAAAAGCAATAGCAGTAACAGTGCATCTATAACATGGAAGAAATGTTTTTTTCAAACTCCTCTGCTGTGTGTTCATTCACCTAAGAGATTCAATATATGCTCAGATTCAGCGAGTTACAAACACGTTTCTTCCAGGAGCTGCGTTTGCATATATCAGAGTGTACTGGGGTACAAGATGTAAAGAGAAATATCTGATTATACTTAGAAACCCGATTCTTTTAGGAGCTGCGTTTGGATATTCCAGAGTGAATGAGAGTATATGCTGTAAAGAGAAATATCTGCTTCTAAATCCAAAACGCAGCTATCTAACAGAACGGTTGTCAATGTGTGCACTCAACTTCCAGAGTTAAACCCGTGTGTGGATTCAGCAGTCTGCAAACACCTTCTGTGCAGAGTCCCAAAACAGGCGTTTTCAGCCCATTACCGGCATATGGAAGAAACAGCAGTAAGCACAGGGAAATATCTGCTTCTAAATCCAAAACGCAGCTATCTAACAGAACGGTTGTCAATGTGTGCACTCAACTTCCAGAGTTAAACCCGTGTGTGGATTCAGCAGTCTGCAAACACTTTCTCTGCAGAGTCCCAAAACAGGCGTTTTCAGCCCATTACCGGCATATGGAAGAAACAGCAGTAAGCACAGGGAAATATCTGCTTCTAAATCCAAAACGCAGCTATCTAACAGAACGGTTGTCAATGTGTGCACTCAACTTCCAGAGTTAAACCCGTGTGTGGATTCAGCAGTCTGCAAACACTTTCTCTGCAGAGTCCCAAAACAGGCGTTTTCAGCCCATTACCGGCATATGGAAGAAACAGCAGTAAGCACAGGGAAATATCTGCTTCTAAATCCAAAACGCAGCTATCTAACAGAACGGTTGTCAATGTGTGCACTCAACTTCCAGAGTTAAACCCGTGTGTGGATTCAGCAGTCTGCAAACACTTTCTCTGCAGAGTCCCAAAACAGGCGTTTTCAGCCCATTACCGGCATATGGAAGAAACAGCAGTAAGCACAGGGAAATATCTGCTTCTAAATCCAAAACGCAGCTATCTAACAGAACGGTTGTCAATGTGTGCACTCAACTTCCAGAGTTAAACCCGTGTGTGGATTCAGCAGTCTGCAAACACTTTCTCTGCAGAGTCCCAAAACAGGCGTTTTCAGCCCATTACCGGCATATGGAAGAAACAGCAGTAAGCCCAGGGAAATATCTGCTTCTAAATCCAAAACGCAGCTATCTAACAGAACGGTTGTCAATGTGTGCACTCAACTTCCAGAGTTAAACCCGTGTGTGGATTCAGCAGTCTGCAAACACTTTCTCTGCAGAGTCCCAAAACAGGCGTTTTCAGCCCATTACCGGCATATGGAAGAAACAGCAGTAAGCACAGGGAAATATCTGCTTCTAAATCCAAAACGCAGCTATCTAACAGAACGGTTGTCAATGTGTGCACTCAACTTCCAGAGTTAAACCCGTGTGTGGATTCAGCAGTCTGCAAACACTTTCTCTGCAGAGTCCCAAAACAGGCGTTTTCAGCCCATTACCGGCATATGGAAGAAACAGCAGTAAGCACAGGGAAATATCTGCTTCTAAATCCAAAACGCAGCTATCTAACAGAACGGTTGTCAATGTGTGCACTCAACTTCCAGAGTTAAACCCGTGTGTGGATTCAGCAGTCTGCAAACACTTTCTCTGCAGAGTCCCAAAACAGGCGTTTTCAGCCCATTACCGGCATATGGAAGAAACAGTAGTAAGCACAGGGAAATATCTGCTTCTAAATCCAAAACGCAGCTATCTAACAGAACGGTTGTCAATGTGTGCACTCAACTTCCAGAGTTAAACCCGTGTGTGGATTCAGCAGTCTGCAAACACTTTCTCTGCAGAGTCCCAAAACAGGCGTTTTCAGCCCATTACCGGCATATGGAAGAAACAGCAGTAAGCACAGGGAAATATCTGCTTCTAAATCCAAAACGCAGCTATCTAACAGAACGGTTGTCAATGTGTGCACTCAACTTCCAGAGTTAAACCCGTGTGTGGATTCAGCAGTCTGCAAACACTTTCTGTGGAGAGTCCCAAAACAGGCGTTTTCAGCCCATTACCGGCATATGGAAGAAACAGCAGTAAGCACAGGGAAATATCTGCTTCTAAATCCAAAACGCAGCTATCTAACAGAACGGTTGTCAATGTGTGCACTCAACTTCCAGAGTTAAACCCGTGTGTGGATTCAGCAGTCTGCAAACACTTTCTCTGCAGAGTCCCAAAACAGGCGTTTTCAGCCCATTACCGGCATATGGAAGAAACAGCAGTAAGCACAGGGAAATATCTGCTTCTAAATCCAAAACGCAGCTATCTAACAGAACGGTTGTCAATGTGTGCACTCAACTTCCAGAGTTAAACCCGTGTGTGGATTCAGCAGTCTGCAAACACTTTCTCTGCAGAGTCCCAAAACAGGCGTTTTCAGCCCATTACCGGCATATGGAAGAAACAGTAGTAAGCACAGGGAAATATCTGCTTCTAAATCCAAAACGCAGCTATCTAACAGAACGGTTGTCAATGTGTGCACTCAACTTCCAGAGTTAAACCCGTGTGTGGATTCAGCAGTCTGCAAACACTTTCTCTGCAGAGTCCCAAAACAGGCGTTTTCAGCCCATTACCGGCATATGGAAGAAACAGCAGTAAGCACAGGGAAATATCTGCTTCTAAATCCAAAACGCAGCTATCTAACAGAACGGTTGTCAATGTGTGCACTCAACTTCCAGAGTTAAACCCGTGTGTGGATTCAGCAGTCTGCAAACACTTTCTCTGCAGAGTCCCAAAACAGGCGTTTTCAGCCCATTACCGGCATATGGAAGAAACAGCAGTAAGCACAGGGAAATATCTGCTTCTAAATCCAAAACGCAGCTATCTAACAGAACGGTTGTCAATGTGTGCACTCAACTTCCAGAGTTAAACCCGTGTGTGGATTCAGCAGTCTGCAAACACTTTCTGTGGAGAGTCCCAAAACAGGCGTTTTCAGCCCATTACCGGCATATGGAAGAAACAGCAGTAAGCACAGGGAAATATCTGCTTCTAAATCCAAAACGCAGCTATCTAACAGAACGGTTGTCAATGTGTGCACTCAACTTCCAGAGTTAAACCCGTGTGTGGATTCAGCAGTCTGCAAACACTTTCTCTGCAGAGTCCCAAAACAGGCGTTTTCAGCCCATTACCGGCATATGGAAGAAACAGCAGTAAGCACAGGGAAATATCTGCTTCTAAATCCAAAACGCAGCTATCTAACAGAACGGTTGTCAATGTGTGCACTCAACTTCCAGAGTTAAACCCGTGTGTGGATTCAGCAGTCTGCAAACACTTTCTCTGCAGAGTCCCAAAACAGGCGTTTTCAGCCCATTACCGGCATATGGAAGAAACAGCAGTAAGCACAGGGAAATATCTGCTTCTAAATCCAAAACGCAGCTATCTAACAGAACGGTTGTCAATGTGTGCACTCAACTTCCAGAGTTAAACCCGTGTGTGGATTCAGCAGTCTGCAAACACTTTCTCTGCAGAGTCCCAAAACAGGCGTTTTCAGCCCATTACCGGCATATGGAAGAAACAGCAGTAAGCACAGGGAAATATCTGCTTCTAAATCCAAAACGCAGCTATCTAACAGAACGGTTGTCAATGTGTGCACTCAACTTCCAGAGTTAAACCCGTGTGTGGATTCAGCAGTCTGCAAACACTTTCTCTGCAGAGTCCCAAAACAGGCGTTTTCAGCCCATTACCGGCATATGGAAGAAACAGCAGTAAGCACAGGGAAATATCTGCTTCTAAATCCAAAACGCAGCTATCTAACAGAACGGTTGTCAATGTGTGCACTCAACTTCCAGAGTTAAACCCGCGTGTGGATTCAGCAGTCTGCAAACACTTTCTCTGCAGAGTCCCAAAACAGGCGTTTTCAGCCCATTACCGGCATATGGAAGAAACAGCAGTAAGCACAGGGAAATATCTGCTTCTAAATCCAAAACGCAGCTATCTAACAGAACGGTTGTCAATGTGTGCACTCAACTTCCAGAGTTAAACCCGTGTGTGGATTCAGCAGTCTGCAAACACTTTCTCTGCAGAGTCCCAAAACAGGCGTTTTCAGCCCATTACCGGCATATGGAAGAAACAGCAGTAAGCCCAGGGAAATATCTGCTTCTAAATCCAAAACGCAGCTATCTAACAGAACGGTTGTCAATGTGTGCACTCAACTTCCAGAGTTAAACCCGTGTGTGGATTCAGCAGTCTGCAAACACTTTCTCTGCAGAGTCCCAAAACAGGCGTTTTCAGCCCATTACCGGCATATGGAAGAAACAGCAGTAAGCACAGGGAAATATCTGCTTCTAAATCCAAAACGCAGCTATCTAACAGAACGGTTGTCAATGTGTGCACTCAACTTCCAGAGTTAAACCCGTGTGTGGATTCAGCAGTCTGCAAACACTTTCTCTGCAGAGTCCCAAAACAGGCGTTTTCAGCCCATTACCGGCATATGGAAGAAACAGCAGTAAGCACAGGGAAATATCTGCTTCTAAATCCAAAACGCAGCTATCTAACAGAACGGTTGTCAATGTGTGCACTCAACTTCCAGAGTTAAACCCGTGTGTGGATTCAGCAGTCTGCAAACACTTTCTCTGCAGAGTCCCAAAACAGGCGTTTTCAGCCCATTACCGGCATATGGAAGAAACAGCAGTAAGCACAGGGAAATATCTGCTTCTAAATCCAAAACGCAGCTATCTAACAGAACGGTTGTCAATGTGTGCACTCAACTTCCAGAGTTAAACCCGTGTGTGGATTCAGCAGTCTGCAAACACTTTCTCTGCAGAGTCCCAAAACAGGCGTTTTCAGCCCATTACCGGCATATGGAAGAAACAGCAGTAAGCACAGGGAAATATCTGCTTCTAAATCCAAAACGCAGCTATCTAACAGAACGGTTGTCAATGTGTGCACTCAACTTCCAGAGTTAAACCCGTGTGTGGATTCAGCAGTCTGCAAACACTTTCTCTGCAGAGTCCCAAAACAGGCGTTTTCAGCCCATTACCGGCATATGCAAGAAACAGCAGTAAGCACAGGGAAATATCTGCTTCTAAATCCAAAACGCAGCTATCTAACAGAACGGTTGTCAATGTGTGCACTCAACTTCCAGAGTTAAACCCGTGTGTGGATTCAGCAGTCTGCAAACACTTTCTGTGCAGAGTCCCAAAACAGGCGTTTTCAGCCCTTTACCGGCATATGGAAGAAACAGCAGTAAGCACAGGGAAATATCTGCTTCTAAATCCAAAACGCAGCTATCTAACAGAACGGTTGTCAATGTGTGCACTCAACTTCCAGAGTTAAACCCGTGTGTGGATTCAGCAGTCTGCAAACACTTTCTCTGCAGAGTCCCAAAACAGGCGTTTTCAGCCCATTACCGGCATATGGAAGAAACAGCAGTAAGCACAGGGAAATATCTGCTTCTAAATCCAAAACGCAGCTATCTAACAGAACGGTTGTCAATGTGTGCACTCAACTTCCAGAGTTAAACCCGTGTGTGGATTCAGCAGTCTGCAAACACTTTCTCTGCAGAGTCCCAAAACAGGCGTTTTCAGCCCATTACCGGCATATGGAAGAAACAGCAGTAAGCACAGGGAAATATCTGCTTCTAAATCCAAAACGCAGCTATCTAACAGAACGGTTGTCAATGTGTGCACTCAACTTCCAGAGTTAAACCCGTGTGTGGATTCAGCAGTCTGCAAACACTTTCTGTGCAGAGTCCCAAAACAGGCGTTTTCAGCCCATTACCGGCATATGGAAGAAACAGCAGTAAGCACAGGGAAATATCTGCTTCTAAATCCAAAACGCAGCTATCTAACAGAACGGTTGTCAATGTGTGCACTCAACTTCCAGAGTTAAACCCGTGTGTGGATTCAGCAGTCTGCAAACACTTTCTGTGCAGAGTCCCAAAACAGGCGTTTTCAGCCCATTACCGGCATATGGAAGAAACAGCAGTAAGCACAGGGAAATATCTGCTTCTAAATCCAAAACGCAGCTATCTAACAGAACGGTTGTCAATGTGTGCACTCAACTTCCAGAGTTAAACCCGTGTGTGGATTCAGCAGTCTGCAAACACTTTCTCTGCAGAGTCCCAAAACAGGCGTTTTCAGCCCATTACCGGCATATGGAAGAAACAGCAGTAAGCACAGGGAAATATCTGCTTCTAAATCCAAAACGCAGCTATCTAACAGAACGGTTGTCAATGTGTGCACTCAACTTCCAGAGTTAAACCCGTGTGTGGATTCAGCAGTCTGCAAACACTTTCTCTGCAGAGTCCCAAAACAGGCGTTTTCAGCCCATTACCGGCATATGGAAGAAACAGCAGTAAGCACAGGGAAATATCTGCTTCTAAATCCAAAACGCAGCTATCTAACAGAACGGTTGTCAATGTGTGCACTCAACTTCCAGAGTTAAACCCGTGTGTGGATTCAGCAGTCTGCAAACACTTTCTCTGCAGAGTCCCAAAACAGGCGTTTTCAGCCCATTACCGGCATATGGAAGAAACAGCAGTAAGCACAGGGAAATATCTGCTTCTAAATCCAAAACGCAGCTATCTAACAGAACGGTTGTCAATGTGTGCACTCAACTTCCAGAGTTAAACCCGTGTGTGGATTCAGCAGTCTGCAAACACTTTCTCTGCAGAGTCCCAAAACAGGCGTTTTCAGCCCATTACCGGCATATGGAAGAAACAGCAGTAAGCCCAGGGAAATATCTGCTTCTAAATCCAAAACGCAGCTATCTAACAGAACGGTTGTCAATGTGTGCACTCAACTTCCAGAGTTAAACCCGTGTGTGGATTCAGCAGTCTGCAAACACTTTCTCTGCAGAGTCCCAAAACAGGCGTTTTCAGCCCATTACCGGCATATGGAAGAAACAGCAGTAAGCACAGGGAAATATCTGCTTCTAAATCCAAAACGCAGCTATCTAACAGAACGGTTGTCAATGTGTGCACTCAACTTCCAGAGTTAAACCCGTGTGTGGATTCAGCAGTCTGCAAACACTTTCTCTGCAGAGTCCCAAAACAGGCGTTTTCAGCCCATTACCGGCATATGGAAGAAACAGCAGTAAGCACAGGGAAATATCTGCTTCTAAATCCAAAACGCAGCTATCTAACAGAACGGTTGCCAATGTGTGCACTCAACTTCCAGAGTTAAACCCGTGTGTGGATTCAGCAGTCTGCAAACACTTTCTCTGCAGAGTCCCAAAACAGGCGTTTTCAGCCCATTACCGGCATATGGAAGAAACAGCAGTAAGCACAGGGAAATATCTGCTTCTAAATCCAAAACGCAGCTATCTAACAGAACGGTTGTCAATGTGTGCACTCAACTTCCAGAGTTAAACCCGTGTGTGGATACAGCAGTCTGCAAACACTTTCTCTGCAGAGTCCCAAAACAGGCGTTTTCAGCCCATTACCGGCATATGGAAGAAACAGCAGTAAGCACAGGGAAATATCTGCTTCTAAATCCAAAACGCAGCTATCTAACAGAACGGTTGTCAATGTGTGCACTCAACTTCCAGAGTTAAACCCGTGTGTGGATTCAGCAGTCTGCAAACACTTTCTCTGCAGAGTCCCAAAACAGGCGTTTTCAGCCCATTACCGGCATATGGAAGAAACAGCAGTAAGCACAGGGAAATATCTGCTTCTAAATCCAAAACGCAGCTATCTAACAGAACGGTTGTCAATGTGTGCACTCAACTTCCAGAGTTAAACCCGTGTGTGGATTCAGCAGTCTGCAAACACTTTCTCTGCAGAGTCCCAAAACAGGCGTTTTCAGCCCATTACCGGCATATGGAAGAAACAGCAGTAAGCACAGGGAAATATCTGCTTCTAAATCCAAAACGCAGCTATCTAACAGAACGGTTGTCAATGTGTGCACTCAACTTCCAGAGTTAAACCCGTGTGTGGATTCAGCAGTCTGCAAACACTTTCTCTGCAGAGTCCCAAAACAGGCGTTTTCAGCCCATTACCGGCATATGGAAGAAACAGCAGTAAGCACAGGGAAATATCTGCTTCTAAATCCAAAACGCAGCTATCTAACAGAACGGTTGTCAATGTGTGCACTCAACTTCCAGAGTTAAACCCGTGTGTGGATTCAGCAGTCTGCAAACACTTTCTCTGCAGAGTCCCAAAACAGGCGTTTTCAGCCCATTACCGGCATATGGAAGAAACAGCAGTAAGCACAGGGAAATATCTGCTTCTAAATCCAAAACGCAGCTATCTAACAGAACGGTTGCCAATGTGTGCACTCAACTTCCAGAGTTAAACCCGTGTGTGGATTCAGCAGTCTGCAAACACTTTCTCTGCAGAGTCCCAAAACAGGCGTTTTCAGCCCATTACCGGCATATGGAAGAAACAGCAGTAAGCACAGGGAAATATCTGCTTCTAAATCCAAAACGCAGCTATCTAACAGAACGGTTGCCAATGTGTGCACTCAACTTCCAGAGTTAAACCCGTGTGTGGATTCAGCAGTCTGCAAACACTTTCTCTGCAGAGTCCCAAAACAGGCGTTTTCAGCCCATTACCGGCATATGGAAGAAACAGCAGTAAGCCCAGGGAAATATCTGCTTCTAAATCCAAAACGCAGCTATCTAACAGAACGGTTGTCAATGTGTGCACTCAACTTCCAGAGTTAAACCCGTGTGTGGATTCAGCAGTCTGCAAACACTTTCTCTGCAGAGTCCCAAAACAGGCGTTTTCAGACCATTACCGGCATATGGAAGAAACAGCAGTAAGCCCAGGGAAATATCTGCTTCTAAATCCAAAACGCAGCTATCTAACAGAACGGTTGTCAATGTGTGCACTCAACTTCCAGAGTTAAACCCGTGTGTGGATTCAGCAGTCTGCAAACACTTTCTGTGCAGAGTCCCAAAACAGGCGTTTTCAGCCCATTACCGGCATATGGAAGAAACAGCAGTAAGCACAGGGAAATATCTGCTTCTAAATCCAAAACGCAGCTATCTAACAGAACGGTTGTCAATGTGTGCACTCAACTTCCAGAGTTAAACCCGTGTGTGGATTCAGCAGTCTGCAAACACTTTCTCTGCAGAGTCCCAAAACAGGCGTTTTCAGCCCATTACCGGCATATGGAAGAAACAGCAGTAAGCACAGGGAAATATCTGCTTCTAAATCCAAAACGCAGCTATCTAACAGAACGGTTGTCAATGTGTGCACTCAACTTCCAGAGTTAAACCCGTGTGTGGATTCAGCAGTCTGCAAACACTTTCTCTGCAGAGTCCCAAAACAGGCGTTTTCAGCCCATTACCGGCATATGGAAGAAACAGCAGTAAGCACAGGGAAATATCTGCTTCTAAATCCAAAACGCAGCTATCTAACAGAACGGTTGCCAATGTGTGCACTCAACTTCCAGAGTTAAACCCGTGTGTGGATTCAGCAGTCTGCAAACACTTTCTCTGCAGAGTCCCAAAACAGGCGTTTTCAGCCCATTACCGGCATATGGAAGAAACAGCAGTAAGCACAGGGAAATATCTGCTTCTAAATCCAAAACGCAGCTATCTAACAGAACGGTTGTCAATGTGTGCACTCAACTTCCAGAGTTAAACCCGTGTGTGGATTCAGCAGTCTGCAAACACTTTCTCTGCAGAGTCCCAAAACAGGCGTTTTCAGCCCATTACCGGCATATGGAAGAAACAGCAGTAAGCCCAGGGAAATATCTGCTTCTAAATCCAAAACGCAGCTATCTAACAGAACGGTTGTCAATGTGTGCACTCAACTTCCAGAGTTAAACCCGTGTGTGGATTCAGCAGTCTGCAAACACTTTCTCTGCAGAGTCCCAAAACAGGCGTTTTCAGCCCATTACCGGCATATGGAAGAAACAGCAGTAAGCACAGGGAAATATCTGCTTCTAAATCCAAAACGCAGCTATCTAACAGAACGGTTGTCAATGTGTGCACTCAACTTCCAGAGTTAAACCCGTGTGTGGATTCAGCAGTCTGCAAACACTTTCTCTGCAGAGTCCCAAAACAGGCGTTTTCAGCCCATTACCGGCATATGGAAGAAACAGCAGTAAGCACAGGGAAATATCTGCTTCTAAATCCAAAACGCAGCTATCTAACAGAACGGTTGTCAATGTGTGCACTCAACTTCCAGAGTTAAACCCGTGTGTGGATTCAGCAGTCTGCAAACACTTTCTCTGCAGAGTCCCAAAACAGGCGTTTTCAGCCCATTACCGGCATATGGAAGAAACAGCAGTAAGCACAGGGAAATATCTGCTTCTAAATCCAAAACGCAGCTATCTAACAGAACGGTTGCCAATGTGTGCACTCAACTTCCAGAGTTAAACCCGTGTGTGGATTCAGCAGTCTGCAAACACTTTCTCTGCAGAGTCCCAAA
>NW_026989300.1:0-41096 GCF_030222135.1 Aotus nancymaae
TTGGATTTAGAAGCAGATATTTCCCTGTGCTTACTGCTGTTTCTTCCATATGCCGGTAATGGGCTGAAAACGCCTGTTTTGGGACTCTGCAGAGAAAGTGTTTGCAGACTGCTGAATCCACACACGGGTTTAACTCTGGAAGTTGAGTGCACACATTGACAACCGTTCTGTTAGATAGCTGCATTTTGGATTTAGAAGCAGATATTTCCCTGTGCTTACTGCTGTTTCTTCCATATGCCGGTAATGGGCTGAAAACGCCTGTTTTGGGACTCTGCACAGAAAGTGTTTGCAGACTGCTGAATCCACACACGGTTTAACTCTGGAAGTTGAGTGCACACATTGACAACCGTTGTGTTAGATAGCTGCGTTTTGGATTTAGAAGCAGATATTTCCCTGTGCTTACTGCTGTTTCTTCCATATGCCGGTAATGGGCTGAAAACGCCTGTTTTGGGACTCTGCAGAGAAAGTGTTTGCAGACTGCTGAATCCACACACGGGTTTAACTCTGGAAGTTGAGTGCACACATTGACAACCGTTCTGTTAGATAGCTGCGTTTTGGATTTAGAAGCAGATATTTCCCTGTGCTTACTGCTGTTTCTTCCATATGCCGGTAATGGGCTGAAAACGCCTGTTTTGGGACTCTGCAGAGAAAGTGTTTGCAGACTGCGGAATCCACACACGGGTTTAACTCTGGAAGTTGAGTGCACACATTGACAACCGTTCTGTTAGATAGCTGCGTTTTGGATTTAGAAGCAGATATTTCCCTGTGCTTACTGCTGTTTCTTCCATATGCCGGTAATGGGCTGAAAACGCCTGTTTTGGGACTCTGCAGAGAAAGTGTTTGCAGACTGCTGAATCCACACACGGGTTTAACTCTGGAAGTTGAGTGCACACATTGACAACCGTTCTGTTAGATAGCTGCGTTTTGGATTTAGAAGCAGATATTTCCCTGTGCTTACTGCTGTTTCTTCCATATGCCGGGTAATGGGCTGAAACGCCTGTTTTGGGACTCTGCACAGAAGGTGATTGCAGACTGCTGAATCCACACACGGGTTTACCTCTGGAAGTTGAGTGCACACATTGACAACCGTTCTGTTACATAGCTGCGTTTTGGATTTAGAAGCAGATATTTCCCTGTGCTTACTGCTGTTTCTTCCATATGCCGGTAATGGGCTGAAAACGCCTGTTTTGGGACTCTGCAGAGAAAGTGTTTGCAGACTGCTGAATCCACACACGGGTTTAACTCTGGAAGTTGAGTGCACACATTGACAACCGTTCTGTTAGATAGCTGCGTTTTGGATTTAGAAGCAGATATTTCCCTGTGCTTACTGCTGTTTCTTCCATATGCCGGTAATGGGCTGAAAACGCCTGTTTTGGGACTCTGCAGAGAAAGTGTTTGCAGACTGCTGAATCCACACACGGGTTTAACTCTGGAAGTTGAGTGCACACATTGACAACCGTTCTGTTAGATAACTGCGTTTTGGATTTAGAAGCAGATATTTCCCTGTGCTTACTGCTGTTTCTTCCATATGCCGGTAATGGGCTGAAAACGCCTGTTTTGGGACTCTGCAGAGAAAGTGTTTGCAGACTGCTGAATCCACACACGGGTTTAACTCTGGAAGTTGAGTGCACACATTGACAACCGTTCTGTTAGATAGCTGCGTTTTGGATTTAGAAGCAGATATTTCCCTGTGCTTACTGCTGTTTCTTCCATATGCCGGTAATGGGCTGAAAACGCCTGTTTTGGGACTCTGCAGAGAAAGTGTTTGCAGACTGCTGAATCCACACACGGGTTTAACTCTGGAAGTTGAGTGCACACATTGACAACCGTTCTGTTAGATAGCTGCGTTTTGGATTTAGAAGCAGATATTTCCCTGTGCTTACTGCTGTTTCTTCCATATGCCGGTAATGGGCTGAAAACGCCTGTTTTGGGACTCTGCAGAGAAAGTGTTTGCAGACTGCTGAATCCACACACGGGTTTAACTCTGGAAGTTGAGTGCACACATTGACAACCGTTCTGTTAGATAGCTGCGTTTTGGATTTAGAAGCAGATATTTCCCTGTGCTTACTGCTGTTTCTTCCATATGCCGGTAATGGGCTGAAAACGCCTGTTTTGGGACTCTGCACAGAAGGTGATTGCAGACTGCTGAATCCACACACGGGTTTACCTCTGGAAGTTGAGTGCACACATTGACAACCGTTCTGTTACATAGCTGCGTTTTGGATTTAGAAGCAGATATTTCCCTGTGCTTACTGCTGTTTCTTCCATATGCCGGTAATGGGCTGAAAACGCCTGTTTTGGGACTCTGCAGAGAAAGTGTTTGCAGACTGCTGAATCCACACACGGGTTTAACTCTGGAAGTTGAGTGCACACATTGACAACCGTTCTGTTAGATAGCTGCATTTTGGATTTAGAAGCAGATATTTCCCTGTGCTTACTGCTGTTTCTTCCATATGCCGGTAATGGGCTGAAACGCCTGTTTTGGGACTCTGCACAGAAAGTGTTTGCAGACTGCTGAATCCACACACCGGTTTAACTCTGGAAGTTGAGTGCACACATTGACAACCGTTGTGTTAGATAGCTGCGTTTTGGATTTAGAAGCAGATATTTCCCTGTGCTTACTGCTGTTTCTTCCATATGCCGGTAATGGGCTGAAAACGCCTGTTTTGGGACTCTGCAGAGAAAGTGTTTGCAGACTGCTGAATCCACACACGGGTTTAACTCTGGAAGTTGAGTGCACACATTGACAACCGTTCTGTTAGATAGCTGCGTTTTGGATTTAGAAGCAGATATTTCCCTGTGCTTACTGCTGTTTCTTCCATATGCCGGTAATGGGCTGAAAACGCCTGTTTTGGGACTCTGCAGAGAAAGTGTTTGCAGACTGCTGAATCCACACACGGGTTTAACTCTGGAAGTTGAGTGCACACATTGACAACCGTTCTGTTAGATAGCTGCGTTTTGGATTTAGAAGCAGATATTTCCCTGTGCTTACTGCTGTTTCTTCCATATGCCGGTAATGGGCTGAAAACGCCTGTTTTGGGACTCTGCAGAGAAAGTGTTTGCAGACTGCTGAATCCACACACGGGTTTAACTCTGGAAGTTGAGTGCACACATTGACAACCGTTCTGTTAGATAGCTGCGTTTTGGATTTAGAAGCAGATATTTCCCTGTGCTTACTGCTGTTTCTTCCATATGCCGGTAATGGGCTGAAAACGCCTGTTTTGGGACTCTGCACAGAAGGTGATTGCAGACTGCTGAATCCACACACGGGTTTACCTCTGGAAGTTGAGTGCACACATTGACAACCGTTCTGTTACATAGCTGCGTTTTGGATTTAGAAGCAGATATTTCCCTGTGCTTACTGCTGTTTCTTCCATATGCCGGTAATGGGCTGAAAACGCCTGTTTTGGGACTCTGCACAGAAAGTGTTTGCAGACTGCTGAATCCACACACCGGTTTAACTCTGGAAGTTGAGTGCACACATTGACAACCGTTGTGTTAGATAGCTGCGTTTTGGATTTAGAAGCAGATATTTCCCTGTGCTTACTGCTGTTTCTTCCATATGCCGGTAATGGGCTGAAAACGCCTGTTTTGGGACTCTGCAGAGAAAGTGTTTGCAGACTGCTGAATCCACACACGGGTTTAACTCTGGAAGTTGAGTGCACACATTGACAACCGTTCTGTTAGATAGCTGCGTTTTGGATTTAGAAGCAGATATTTCCCTGTGCTTACTGCTGTTTCTTCCATATGCCGGTAATGGGCTGAAAACGCCTGTTTTGGGACTCTGCAGAGAAAGTGTTTGCAGACTGCTGAATCCACACACGGGTTTAACTCTGGAAGTTGAGTGCACACATTGACAACCGTTCTGTTAGATAGCTGCGTTTTGGATTTAGAAGCAGATATTTCCCTGTGCTTACTGCTGTTTCTTCCATATGCCGGTAATGGGCTGAAAACGCCTGTTTTGGGACTCTGCAGAGAAAGTGTTTGCAGACTGCTGAATCCACACACGGGTTTAACTCTGGAAGTTGAGTGCACACATTGACAACCGTTCTGTTAGATAGCTGCGTTTTGGATTTAGAAGCAGATATTTCCCTGTGCTTACTGCTGTTTCTTCCATATGCCGGTAATGGGCTGAAAACGCCTGTTTTGGGACTCTGCAGAGAAAGTGTTTGCAGACTGCTGAATCCACACACGGGTTTACCTCTGGAAGTTGAGTGCACACATTGACAACCGTTCTGTTACATAGCTGCGTTTTGGATTTAGAAGCAGATATTTCCCTGTGCTTACTGCTGTTTCTTCCATATGCCGGTAATGGGCTGAAAACGCCTGTTTTGGGACTCTGCAGAGAAAGTGTTTGCAGACTGCTGAATCCACACACGGGTTTAACTCTGGAAGTTGAGTGCACACATTGACAACCGTTCTGTTAGATAGCTGCATTTTGGATTTAGAAGCAGATATTTCCCTGTGCTTACTGCTGTTTCTTCCATATGCCGGTAATGGGCTGAAAACGCCTGTTTTGGGACTCTGCACAGAAAGTGTTTGCAGACTGCTGAATCCACACACCGGTTTAACTCTGGAAGTTGAGTGCACACATTGACAACCGTTGTGTTAGATAGCTGCGTTTTGGATATAGAAGCAGATATTTCCCTGTGCTTACTGCTGTTTCTTCCATATGCCGGTAATGGGCTGAAAACGCCTGTTTTGGGACTCTGCAGAGAAAGTGTTTGCAGACTGCTGAATCCACACACGGGTTTAACTCTGGAAGTTGAGTGCACACATTGACAACCGTTCTGTTAGATAGCTGCGTTTTGGATTTAGAAGCAGATATTTCCCTGTGCTTACTGCTGTTTCTTCCATATGCCGGTAATGGGCTGAAAACGCCTGTTTTGGGACTCTGCAGAGAAAGTGTTTGCAGACTGCTGAATCCACACACGGGTTTAACTCTGGAAGTTGAGTGCACACATTGACAACCGTTCTGTTAGATAGCTGCGTTTTGGATTTAGAAGCAGATATTTCCCTGTGCTTACTGCTGTTTCTTCCATATACCGGTAATGGGCTGAAAACGCCTGTTTTGGGACTCTGCAGAGAAAGTGTTTGCAGACTGCTGAATCCACACACGGGTTTAACTCTGGAAGTTGAGTGCACACATTGACAACCGTTCTGTTAGATAGCTGCGTTTTGGATTTAGAAGCAGATATTTCCCTGTGCTTACTGCTGTTTCTTCCATATGCCGGTAATGGGCTGAAAACGCCTGTTTTGGGACTCTGCAGAGAAAGTGTTTGCAGACTGCTGAATCCACACACGGGTTTAACTCTGGAAGTTGAGTGCACACATTGACAACCGTTCTGTTAGATAGCTGCGTTTTGGATTTAGAAGCAGATATTTCCCTGTGCTTACTGCTGTTTCTTCCATATGCCGGTAATGGGCTGAAAACGCCTGTTTTGGGACTCTGCAGAGAAAGTGTTTGCAGACTGCTGAATCCACACACGGGTTTAACTCTGGAAGTTGAGTGCACACATTGACAACCGTTCTGTTAGATAGCTGCGTTTTGGATTTAGAAGCAGATATTTCCCTGTGCTTACTGCTGTTTCTTCCATATGCCGGTAATGGGCTGAAAACGCCTGTTTTGGGACTCTGCAGAGAAAGTGTTTGCAGACTGCTGAATCCACACACGGGTTTAACTCTGGAAGTTGAGTGCACACATTGACAACCGTTCTGTTAGATAGCTGCGTTTTGGATTTAGAAGCAGATATTTCCCTGTGCTTACTGCTGTTTCTTCCATATGCCGGTAATGGGCTGAAAACGCCTGTTTTGGGACTCTGCAGAGAAAGTGTTTGCAGACTGCTGAATCCACACACGGGTTTAACTCTGGAAGTTGAGTGCACACATTGACAACCGTTCTGTTAGATAGCTGCGTTTTGGATTTAGAAGCAGATATTTCCCTGTGCTTACTGCTGTTTCTTCCATATGCCGGTAATGGGCCGAAAACGCCTGTTTTGGGACTCTGCAGAGAAAGTGTTTGCAGACTGCTGAATCCACACACGGGTTTAACTCTGGAAGTTGAGTGCACACATTGACAACCGTTCTGTTAGATAGCTGCGTTTTGGATTTAGAAGCAGACATTTCCCTGTGCTTACTGCTGTTTCTTCCATATGCCGGTAATGGGCTGAAAACGCCTGTTTTGGGACTCTGCACAGAAAGTGTTTGCAGACTGCTGAATCCACACACGGGTTTAACTCTGGAAGTTGAGTGCACACATTGACAACCGTTCTGTTAGATAGCTGCGTTTTGGATTTAGAAGCAGATATTTCCCTGTGCTTACTGCTGTTTCTTCCATATGCCGGTAATGGGCTGAAAACGCCTGTTTTGGGACTCTGCAGAGAAAGTGTTTGCAGACTGCTGAATCCACACACGGGTTTAACTCTGGAAGTTGAGTGCACACATTGACAACCGTTCTGTTAGATAGCTGCGTTTTGGATTTAGAAGCAGATATTTCCCTGTGCTTACTGCTGTTTCTTCCATATGCCGGTAATGGGCCGAAAACGCCTGTTTTGGGACTCTGCAGAGAAAGTGTTTGCAGACTGCTGAATCCACACACGGGTTTAACTCTGGAAGTTGAGTGCACACATTGACAACCGTTCTGTTAGATAGCTGCGTTTTGGATTTAGAAGCAGATATTTCCCTGTGCTTACTGCTGTTTCTTCCATATGCCGGTAATGGGCTGAAAACGCCTGTTTTGGGACTCTGCACAGAAAGTGTTTGCAGACTGCTGAATCCACACACGGGTTTAACTCTGGAAGTTGAGTGCACACATTGACAACCGTTCTGTTAGATAGCTGCGTTTTGGATTTAGAAGCAGATATTTCCCTGTGCTTACTGCTGTTTCTTCCATATGCCGGTAATGGGCTGAAAACGCCTGTTTTGGGACTCTGCACAGAAAGTGTTTGCAGACTGCTGAATCCACACACGGGTTTAACTCTGGAAGTTGAGTGCACACATTGACAACCGTTCTGTTAGATAGCTGCGTTTTGGATTTAGAAGCAGATATTTCCCTGTGCTTACTGCTGTTTCTTCCATATGCCGGTAATGGGCTGAAAACGCCTGTTTTGGGACTCTGCAGAGAAAGTGTTTGCAGACTGCTGAATCCACACACGGGTTTAACTCTGGAAGTTGAGTGCACACATTGACAACCGTTCTGTTAGATAGCTGCGTTTTGGATTTAGAAGCAGATATTTCCCTGTGCTTACTGCTGTTTCTTCCATATGCCGGTAATGGGCTGAAAACGCCTGTTTTGGGACTCTGCAGAGAAAGTGTTTGCAGACTGCTGAATCCACACACGGGTTTAACTCTGGAAGTTGAGTGCACACATTGACAACCGTTCTGTTAGATAGCTGCGTTTTGGATTTAGAAGCAGATATTTCCCTGTGCTTACTGCTGTTTCTTCCATATGCCGGTAATGGGCTGAAAACGCCTGTTTTGGGACTCTGCAGAGAAAGTGTTTGCAGACTGCTGAATCCACACACGGGTTTAACTCTGGAAGTTGAGTGCACACATTGACAACCGTTCTGTTAGATAGCTGCGTTTTGGATTTAGAAGCAGATATTTCCCTGTGCTTACTGCTGTTTCTTCCATATGCCGGTAATGGGCTGAAAACGCCTGTTTTGGGACTCTGCAGAGAAAGTGTTTGCAGACTGCTGAATCCACACACGGGTTTTAACTCTGGAAGTTGAGTGCACACATTGACAACCGTTCTGTTAGAAAGCTGCGTTTTGGATTTAGAAGCAGGTATTTCCCTGTGCTTACTGCTGTTTCTTCCATATGCCGGTAATGGGCTGAAAACGCCTGTTTTGGGACTCTGCACAGAAGGTGATTGCAGACTGCTGAATCCACACACGGGTTTACCTCTGGAAGTTGAGTGCACACATTGACAACCGTTCTGTTACATAGCTGCGTTTTGGATTTAGAAGCAGATATTTCCCTGTGCTTACTGCTGTTTCTTCCATATGCCGGTAATGGGCTGAAAACGCCTGTTTTGGGACTCTGCAGAGAAAGTGTTTGCAGACTGCTGAATCCACACACGGGTTTAACTCTGGAAGTTGAGTGCACACATTGACAACCGTTCTGTTAGATAGCTGCATTTTGGATTTAGAAGCAGATATTTCCCTGTGCTTACTGCTGTTTCTTCCATATGCCGGTAATGGGCTGAAAACGCCTGTTTTGGGACTCTGCACAGAAAGTGTTTGCAGACTGCTGAATCCACACACCGGTTTAACTCTGGAAGTTGAGTGCACACATTGACAACCGTTGTGTTAGATAGCTGCGTTTTGGATTTAGAAGCAGATATTTCCCTGTGCTTACTGCTGTTTCTTCCATATGCCGGTAATGGGCTGAAAACGCCTGTTTTGGGACTCTGCAGAGAAAGTGTTTGCAGACTGCTGAATCCACACACGGGTTTAACTCTGGAAGTTGAGTGCACACATTGACAACCGTTCTGTTAGATAGCTGCGTTTTGGATTTAGAAGCAGATATTTCCCTGTGCTTACTGCTGTTTCTTCCATATGCCGGTAATGGGCTGAAAACGCCTGTTTTGGGACTCTGCAGAGAAAGTGTTTGCAGACTGCTGAATCCACACACGGGTTTAACTCTGGAAGTTGAGTGCACACATTGACAACCGTTCTGTTAGATAGCTGCGTTTTGGATTTAGAAGCAGATATTTCCCTGTGCTTACTGCTGTTTCTTCCATATGCCGGTAATGGGCTGAAAACGCCTGTTTTGGGACTCTGCAGAGAAAGTGTTTGCAGACTGCTGAATCCACACACGGGTTTAACTCTGGAAGTTGAGTGCACACATTGACAACCGTTCTGTTAGATAGCTGCGTTTTGGATTTAGAAGCAGATATTTCCCTGTGCTTACTGCTGTTTCTTCCATATGCCGGTAATGGGCTGAAAACGCCTGTTTTGGGACTCTGCACAGAAGGTGATTGCAGACTGCTGAATCCACACACGGGTTTACCTCTGGAAGTTGAGTGCACACATTGACAACCGTTCTGTTACATAGCTGCGTTTTGGATTTAGAAGCAGATATTTCCCTGTGCTTACTGCTGTTTCTTCCATATGCCGGTAATGGGCTGAAAACGCCTGTTTTGGGACTCTGCAGAGAAAGTGTTTGCAGACTGCTGAATCCACACACGGGTTTAACTCTGGAAGTTGAGTGCACACATTGACAACCGTTCTGTTAGATAGCTGCATTTTGGATTTAGAAGCAGATATTTCCCTGTGCTTACTGCTGTTTCTTCCATATGCCGGTAATGGGCTGAAAACGCCTGTTTTGGGACTCTGCACAGAAAGTGTTTGCAGACTGCTGAATCCACACACCGGTTTAACTCTGGAAGTTGAGTGCACACATTGACAACCGTTGTGTTAGATAGCTGCGTTTTGGATATAGAAGCAGATATTTCCCTGTGCTTACTGCTGTTTCTTCCATATGCCGGTAATGGGCTGAAAACGCCTGTTTTGGGACTCTGCAGAGAAAGTGTTTGCAGACTGCTGAATCCACACACGGGTTTAACTCTGGAAGTTGAGTGCACACATTGACAACCGTTCTGTTAGATAGCTGCGTTTTGGATTTAGAAGCAGATATTTCCCTGTGCTTACTGCTGTTTCTTCCATATGCCGGTAATGGGCTGAAAACGCCTGTTTTGGGACTCTGCAGAGAAAGTGTTTGCAGACTGCTGAATCCACACACGGGTTTAACTCTGGAAGTTGAGTGCACACATTGACAACCGTTCTGTTAGATAGCTGCGTTTTGGATTTAGAAGCAGATATTTCCCTGTGCTTACTGCTGTTTCTTCCATATGCCGGTAATGGGCTGAAAACGCCTGTTTTGGGACTCTGCAGAGAAAGTGTTTGCAGACTGCTGAATCCACACACGGGTTTAACTCTGGAAGTTGAGTGCACACATTGACAACCGTTCTGTTAGATAGCTGCGTTTTGGATTTAGAAGCAGATATTTCCCTGTGCTTACTGCTGTTTCTTCCATATGCCGGTAATGGGCTGAAAACGCCTGTTTTGGGACTCTGCAGAGAAAGTGTTTGCAGACTGCTGAATCCACACACGGGTTTAACTCTGGAAGTTGAGTGCACACATTGACAACCGTTCTGTTAGATAGCTGCGTTTTGGATTTAGAAGCAGATATTTCCCTGTGCTTACTGCTGTTTCTTCCATATGCCGGTAATGGGCTGAAAACGCCTGTTTTGGGACTCTGAACAGAAGGTGATTGCAGACTGCTGAATCCACACACGGAGTTACCTCTGGAAGTTGAGTGCACACATTGACAACCGTTCTGTTACATAGCTGCGTTTTGGATTTAGAAGCAGATATTTCCCTGTGCTTACTGCTGTTTCTTCCATATGCCGGTAATGGGCTGAAAACGCCTGTTTTGGGACTCTGCAGAGAAAGTGTTTGCAGACTGCTGAATCCACACACGGGTTTAACTCTGGAAGTTGAGTGCACACATTGACAACCGTTCTGTTAGATAGCTGCGTTTTGGATTTAGAAGCAGATATTTCCCTGTGCTTACTGCTGTTTCTTCCATATGCCGGTAATGGGCTGAAAACGCCTGTTTTGGGACTCTGCACAGAAAGTGTTTGCAGACTGCTGAATCCACACACGGGTTTAACTCTGGAAGTTGAGTGCACACATTGACAACCGTTCTGTTAGATAGCTGCGTTTTGGATTTAGAAGCAGATATTTCCCTGTGCTTACTGCTGTTTCTTCCATATGCCGGTAATGGGCTGAAAACGCCTGTTTTGGGACTCTGCAGAGAAAGTGTTTGCAGACTGCTGAATCCACACACGGGTTTAACTCTGGAAGTTGAGTGCACACATTGACAACCGTTCTGTTAGATAGCTGCATTTTGGATTTAGAAGCAGATATTTCCCTGTGCTTACTGCTGTTTCTTCCATATGCCGGTAATGGGCTGAAAACGCCTGTTTTGGGACTCTGCACAGAAAGTGTTTGCAGACTGCTGAATCCACACACCGGTTTAACTCTGGAAGTTGAGTGCACACATTGACAACCGTTGTGTTAGATAGCTGCGTTTTGGATTTAGAAGCAGATATTTCCCTGTGCTTACTGCTGTTTCTTCCATATGCCGGTAATGGGCTGAAAACGCCTGTTTTGGGACTCTGCAGAGAAAGTGTTTGCAGACTGCTGAATCCACACACGGGTTTAACTCTGGAAGTTGAGTGCACACATTGACAACCGTTCTGTTAGATAGCTGCGTTTTGGATTTAGAAGCAGATATTTCCCTGTGCTTACTGCTGTTTCTTCCATATGCCGGTAATGGGCTGAAAACGCCTGTTTTGGGACTCTGCAGAGAAAGTGTTTGCAGACTGCTGAATCCACACACGGGTTTAACTCTGGAAGTTGAGTGCACACATTGACAACCGTTCTGTTAGATAACTGCGTTTTGGATTTAGAAGCAGATATTTCCCTGTGCTTACTGCTGTTTCTTCCATATGCCGGTAATGGGCTGAAAACGCCTGTTTTGGGACTCTGCACAGAAAGTGTTTGCAGACTGCTGAATCCACACACGGGTTTAACTCTGGAAGTTGAGTGCACACATTGACAACCGTTCTGTTAGATAGATGCGTTTTGGATTTAGAAGCAGATATTTCCCTGTGCTTACTGCTGTTTCTTCCATATGCCGGTAATGGGCTGAAAACGCCTGTTTTGGGACTCTGCAGAGAAAGTGTTTGCAGACTGCTGAATCCACACACGGGTTTAACTCTGGAAGTTGAGTGCACACATTGACAACCGTTCTGTTAGATAGCTGCGTTTTGGATTTAGAAGCAGATATTTCCCTGTGCTTACTGCTGTTTCTTCCATATGCCGGTAATGGGCTGAAAACGCCTGTTTTGGGACTCTGCAGAGAAAGTGTTTGCAGACTGCTGAATCCACACACGGGTTTAACTCTGGAAGTTGAGTGCACACATTGACAACCGTTCTGTTAGATAGATGCGTTTTGGATTTAGAAGCAGATATTTCCCTGTGCTTACTGCTGTTTCTTCCATATGCCGGTAATGGGCTGAAAACGCCTGTTTTGGGACTCTGCAGAGAAAGTGTTTGCAGACTGCTGAATCCACACACGGGTTTAACTCTGGAAGTTGAGTGCACACATTGACAACCGTTCTGTTAGATAGCTGCGTTTTGGATTTAGAAGCAGATATTTCCCTGTGCTTACTGCTGTTTCTTCCATATGCCGGTAATGGGCTGAAAACGCCTGTTTTGGGACTCTGCAGAGAAAGTGTTTGCAGACTGCTGAATCCACACACGGGTTTAACTCTGGAAGTTGAGTGCACACGTTGACAACCGTTCTGTTAGATAGCTGCGTTTTGGATTTAGAAGCAGATAATTCCCTGTGCTTACTGCTGTTTCTTCCATATGCCGGTAATGGGCTGAAAACGCCTGTTTTGGGACTCTGCAGAGAAAGTGTTTGCAGACTGCTGAATCCACACACGGGTTTAACTCTGGAAATTGAGTGCACACATTGACAACCGTTCTGTTAGATAGCTGCGTTTTGGATTTAGAAGCAGATATTTCCCTGTGCTTACTGCTGTTTCTTCCATATGCCGGTAATGGGCTGAAAACGCCTGTTTTGGGACTCTGCAGAGAAAGTGTTTGCAGACTGCTGAATCCACACACGGGTTTAACTCTGGAAGTTGAGTGCACACATTGACAACCGTTCTGTTAGATAACTGCGTTTTGGATTTAGAAGCAGATATTTCCCTGTGCTTACTGCTGTTTCTTCCATATGCCGGTAATGGGCTGAAAACGCCTGTTTTGGGACTCTGCAGAGAAAATGTTTGCAGACTGCTGAATCCACACACGGGTTTAACTCTGGAAGTTGAGTGCACACGTTGACAACCGTTCTGTTAGATAGCTGCGTTTTGGATTTAGAAGCAGATATTTCCCTGTGCTTACTGCTGTTTCTTCCATATGCCGGTAATGGGCTGAAAACGCCTGTTTTGGGACTCTGCAGAGAAAGTGTTTGCAGACTGCTGAATCCACACACGGGTTTAACTCTGGAAGTTGAGTGCACACATTGACAACCGTTCTGTTAGATAGCTGCGTTTTGGATTTAGAAGCAGATATTTCCCTGTGCTTACTGCTGTTTCTTCCATATGCCGGTAATGGGCTGAAAACGCCTGTTTTGGGACTCTGCAGAGAAAGTGTTTGCAGACTGCTGAATCCACACACGGGTTTAACTCTGGAAGTTGAGTGCACACATTGACAACCGTTCTGTTAGATAGCTGCGTTTTGGATTTAGAAGCAGATATTTCCCTGTGCTTACTGCTGTTTCTTCCATATGCCGGTAATGGGCTGAAAACGCCTGTTTTGGGACTCTGCAGAGAAAGTGTTTGCAGACTGCTGAATCCACACACGGGTTTAACTCTGGAAGTTGAGTGCACACATTGACAACCGTTCTGTTAGATAGCTGCGTTTTGGATTTAGAAGCAGATATTTCCCTGTGCTTACTGCTGTTTCTTCCATATGCCGGTAATGGGCTGAAAACGCCTGTTTTGGGACTCTGCAGAGAAAGTGTTTGCAGACTGCTGAATCCACACACGGGTTTAACTCTGGAAGTTGAGTGCACACATTGACAACCGTTCTGTTAGATAGCTGCGTTTTGGATTTAGAAGCAGATATTTCCCTGTGCTTACTGCTGTTTCTTCCATATGCCGGTAATGGGCTGAAAACGCCTGTTTTGGGACTCTGCAGAGAAAGTGTTTGCAGACTGCTGAATCCACACACGGGTTTAACTCTGGAAGTTGAGTGCACACATTGACAACCGTTCTGTTAGATAGCTGCGTTTTGGATTTAGAAGCAGATATTTCCCTGTGCTTACTGCTGTTTCTTCCATATGCCGGTAATGGGCTGAAAACGCCTGTTTTGGGACTCTGCAGAGAAAGTGTTTGCAGACTGCTGAATCCACACACGGGTTTAACTCTGGAAGTTGAGTGCACACATTGACAACCGTTCTGTTAGATAGCTGCGTTTTGGATTTAGAAGCAGATATTTCCCTGTGCTTACTGCTGTTTCTTCCATATGCCGGTAATGGGCTGAAAACGCCTGTTTTGGGACTCTGCAGAGAAAGTGTTTGCAGACTGCTGAATCCACACACGGGTTTAACTCTGGAAGTTGAGTGCACACATTGACAACCGTTCTGTTAGATAGCTGCGTTTTGGATTTAGAAGCAGATATTTCCCTGTGCTTACTGCTGTTTCTTCCAAATGCCGGTAATGGGCTGAAAACGCCTGTTTTGGGACTCTGCAGAGAAAGTGTTTGCAGACTGCTGAATCCACACACGGGTTTAACTCTGGAAGTTGAGTGCACACATTGACAACCGTTCTGTTAGATAGCTGCGTTTTGGGTTTAGAAGCAGATATTTCCCTGTGCTTACTGCTGTTTCTTCCATATGCCGGTAATGGGCTGAAAACGCCAGTTTTGGGACTCTGCACATAAAGTGTTTGCAGACTCCTGAATCCACACACCGGTTTAACTCTGGAAGTTGAGTGCACACATTGATAACCGTTGTGTTAGATAGCTGCGTTTTGGATTTAGAAGCAGATATTTCCCTGTGCTTACTGCTGTTTCTTCCATATGCCGGTAATGGGCTGAAAACGCCTGTTTTGGGACTCTGCAGAGAAAGTGTTTGCAGACTGCTGAATCCACACACGGGTTTAACTCTGGAAGTTGAGTGCACACGTTGACAACCGTTCTGTTAGATAGCTGCGTTTTGGATTTAGAAGCAGATATTTCCCTGTGCTTACTGCTGTTTCTTCCATATGCCGGTAATGGGCTGAAAACGCCTGTTTTGGGACTCTGCAGAGAAAGTGTTTGCAGACTGCTGAATCCACACACGGGTTTAACTCTGGAAGTTGAGTGCACACATTGACAACCGTTCTGTTAGATAGCTGCGTTTTGGATTTAGAAGCAGATATTTCCCTGTGCTTACTGCTGTTTCTTCCATATGCCGGTAATGGGCTGAAAACGCCTGTTTTGGGACTCTGCAGAGAAAGTGTTTGCAGACTGCTGAATCCACACACGGGTTTAACTCTGGAAGTTGAGTGCACACATTGACAACCGTTCTGTTAGATAGCTGCGTTTTGGATTTAGAAGCAGATATTTCCCTGTGCTTACTGCTGTTTCTTCCATATGCCGGTAATGGGCTGAAAACGCCTGTTTTGGGACTCTGCAGAGAAAGTGTTTGCAGACTGCTGAATCCACACACGGGTTTAACTCTGGAAGTTGAGTGCACACATTGACAACCGTTCTGTTAGATAGCTGCGTTTTGGATTTAGAAGCAGATATTTCCCTGTGCTTACTGCTGTTTCTTCCATATGCCGGTAATGGGCTGAAAACGCCTGTTTTGGGACTCTGCAGAGAAAGTGTTTGCAGACTGCTGAATCCACACACGCGTTTAACTCTGGAAGTTGAGTGCACACATTGACAACCGTTCTGTTAGATAGCTGCGTTTTGGATTTAGAAGCAGATATTTCCCTGTGCTTACTGCTGTTTCTTCCATATGCCGGTAATGGGCTGAAAACGCCTGTTTTGGGACTCTGCACAGAAGGTGATTGCAGACTGCTGAATCCACACACGGGTTTACCTCTGGAAGTTGAGTGCACACATTGACAACCGTTCTGTTAGATAGCTGCGTTTTGGATTTAGAAGCAGATATTTCCCTGTGCTTACTGCTGTTTCTTCCATATGCCGGTAATGGGCTGAAAACGCCTGTTTTGGGACTCTGCAGAGAAAGTGTTTGCAGACTGCTGAATCCACACACGGGTTTAACTCTGGAAGTTGAGTGCACACATTGACAACCGTTCTGTTAGATAGCTGCGTTTTGGATTTAGAAGCAGATATTTCCCTGTGCTTACTGCTGTTTCTTCCATATGCCGGTAATGGGCTGAAAACGCCTGTTTTGGGACTCTGCAGAGAAAGTGTTTGCAGACTGCTGAATCCACACACGGGTTTAACTCTGGAAGTTGAGTGCACACATTGACAACCGTTCTGTTAGATAGCTGCGTTTTGGATTTAGAAGCAGATATTTCCCTGTGCTTACTGCTGTTTCTTCCATATGCCGGTAATGGGCTGAAAACGCCTGTTTTGGGACTCTGCAGAGAAAGTGTTTGCAGACTGCTGAATCCACACACGGGTTTAACTCTGGAAGTTGAGTGCACACATTGACAACCGTTCTGTTAGATAGCTGCGTTTTGGATTTAGAAGCAGATATTTCCCAGTGCTTACTGCTGTTTCTTCCATATGCCGGTAATGGGCTGAAAACGCCTGTTTTGGGACTCTGCAGAGAAAGTGTTTGCAGACTGCTGAATCCACACACGGGTTTAACTCTGGAAGTTGAGTGCACACATTGACAACCGTTCTCTTAGATAGCTGCGTTTTGGATTTAGAAGCAGATATTTCCCTGTGCTTACTGCTGTTTCTTCCATATGCCGGTAATGGGCTGAAAACGCCTGTTTTGGGACTCTGCAGAGAAAGTGTTTGCAGACTGCTGAATCCACACACGGGTTTAACTCTGGAAGTTGAGTGCACACATTGACAACCGTTCTGTTAGATAGCTGCGTTTTGGATTTAGAAGCAGATATTTCCCTGTGCTTACTGCTGTTTCTTCCATATGCCGGTAATGGGCTGAAAACGCCTGTTTTGGGACTCTGCAGAGAAAGTGTTTGCAGACTGCTGAATCCACACACGGGTTTAACTCTGGAAGTTGAGTGCACACATTGACAACCGTTCTGTTAGATAGCTGCGTTTTGGATTTAGAAGCAGATATTTCCCTGTGCTTACTGCTGTTTCTTCCATATGCCGGTAATGGGCTGAAAACGCCTGTTTTGGGACTCTGCAGAGAAAGTGTTTGCAGACTGCTGAATCCACACACGGGTTTAACTCTGGAAGTTGAGTGCACACATTGACAACCGTTCTCTTAGATAGCTGCGTTTTGGATTTAGAAGCAGATATTTCCCTGTGCTTACTGCTGTTTCTTCCATATGCCGGTAATGGGCTGAAAACGCCACTCTGCAGAGAAAGTGTTTGCAGACTGCTGAATCCACACACGGGTTTAACTCTGGAAGTTGAGTGCACACATTGACAACCGTTCTGTTAGATAGCTGCGTTTTGGATTTAGAAGCAGATATTTCCCTGTGCTTACTGCTGTTTCTTCCATATGCCGGTAATGGGCTGAAAAGGCCTGTTTTGGGACTCTGCAGAGAAAGTGTTTGCAGACTGCTGAATCCACACACGGGTTTAACTCTGGAAGTTGAGTGCACACATTGACAACCGTTCTGTTAGATAGCTGCGTTTTGGATTTAGAAGCAGATATTTCCCTGTGCTTACTGCTGTTTCTTCCATATGCCGGTAATGGGCTGAAAACGCCTGTTTTGGGACTCTGCAGAGAAAGTGTTTGCAGACTGCTGAATCCACACACGGGTTTAACTCTGGAAGTTGAGTGCACACATTGACAACCGTTCTGTTAGATAGCTGCGTTTTGGATTTAGAAGCAGATATTTCCCTGTGCTTACTGCTGTTTCTTCCATATGCCGGTAATGGGCTGAAAAACGCCTGTTTTGGGACTCTGCAGAGAAAGTGTTTGCAGACTGCTGAATCCACACACGGGTTTAACTCTGGAAGTTGAGTGCACACATTGACAACCGTTCTGTTAGATAGCTGCGTTTTGGATTTAGAAGCAGATATTTCCCCTGTGCTTACTGCTGTTTCTTCCATATGCCGGTAATGGGCTGAAAAGGCCTGTTTTGGGACTCTGCAGAGAAAGTGTTTGCAGACTGCTGAATCCACACACGGGTTTAACTCTGGAAGTTGAGTGCACACATTGACAACCGTTCTGTTAGATAGCTGCGTTTTGGATTTAGAAGCAGATATTTTCCCTGTGCTTACTGCTGTTTCTTCCATATGCCGGTAATGGGCTGAAAACGCCTGTTTTGGGACTCTGCAGAGAAAGTGTTTGCAGACTGCTGAATCCACACACGGGTTTAACTCTGGAAGTTGAGTGCACACATTGACAACCGTTCTGTTAGATAGCTGCGTTTTGGATTTAGAAGCAGATATTTCCCTGTGCTTACTGCTGTTTCTTCCATATGCCGGTAATGGGCTGAAAACGCCTGTTTTGGGACTCTGCAGAGAAAGTGTTTGCAGACTGCTGAATCCACACACGGGTTTAACTCTGGAAGCTGAGTGCACACATTGACAACCGTTCTGTTAGATAGCTGCGTTTTGGATTTAGAAGCAGATATTTCCCTGTGCTTACTGCTGTTTCTTCCATATGCCGGTAATGGGCTGAAAACGCCTGTTTTGGGACTCTGCAGAGAAAGTGTTTGCAGACTGCTGAATCCACACACGGGTTTAACTCTGGAAGTTGAGTGCACACATTGACAACCGTTCTGTTAGATAGCTGCGTTTTGGATTTAGAAGCAGATATTTCCCTGGGCTTACTGCTGTTTCTTCCATATGCCGGTAATGGGCTGAAAACGCCTGTTTTGGGACTCTGCAGAGAAAGTGTTTGCAGACTGCTGAATCCACACACGGGTTTTAACTCTGGAAGTTGAGTGCACACATTGACAACCGTTCTGTTAGATAGCTGCGTTTTGGATTTAGAAGCAGATATTTCCCTGTGCTTACTGCTGTTTCTTCCATATGCCGGTAATGGGCTGAAAACGCCTGTTTTGGGACTCTGCAGAGAAAGTGTTTGCAGACTGCTGAATCCACACACGCGTTTAACTCTGGAAGTTGAGTGCACACATTGACAACCGTTCTGTTAGATAGCTGCGTTTTGGATTTAGAAGCAGATATTTCCCTGTGCTTACTGCTGTTTCTTCCATATGCCGGTAATGGGCTGAAAACGCCTGTTTTGGGACTCTGCACAGAAGGTGATTGCAGACTGCTGAATCCACACACGGGTTTACCTCTGGAAGTTGAGTGCACACATTGACAAACCGTTCTGTTAGATAGCTGCGTTTTGGATTTAGAAGCAGATATTTCCCTGTGCTTACTGCTGTTTCTTCCATATGCCGGTAATGGGCTGAAAACGCCTGTTTTGGGACTCTGCAGAGAAAGTGTTTGCAGACTGCTGAATCCACACACGGGTTTAACTCTGGAAGTTGAGTGCACACATTGACAACCGTTCTGTTAGATAGCTGCGTTTTGGATTTAGAAGCAGATATTTCCCTGTGCTTACTGCTGTTTCTTCCATATGCCGGTAATGGGCTGAAAACGCCTGTTTTGGGACTCTGCAGAGAAAGTGTTTGCAGACTGCTGAATCCACACACGGGTTTTAACTCTGGAAGTTGAGTGCACACATTGACAACCGTTCTGTTAGATAGCTGCGTTTTGGATTTAGAAGCAGATATTTCCCTGTGCTTACTGCTGTTTCTTCCATATGCCGGTAATGGGCTGAAAACGCCTGTTTTGGGACTCTGCAGAGAAAGTGTTTGCAGACTGCTGAATCCACACACGGGTTTAACTCTGGAAGTTGAGTGCACACATTGACAACCGTTCTGTTAGATAGCTGCGTTTTGGATTTAGAAGCAGATATTTCCCAGTGCTTACTGCTGTTTCTTCCATATGCCGGTAATGGGCTGAAAACGCCTGTTTTGGGACTCTGCAGAGAAAGTGTTTGCAGACTGCTGAATCCACACACGGGTTTAACTCTGGAAGTTGAGTGCACACATTGACAACCGTTCTCTTAGATAGCTGCGTTTTGGATTTAGAAGCAGATATTTCCCTGTGCTTACTGCTGTTTCTTCCATATGCCGGTAATGGGCTGAAAACGCCTGTTTTGGGACTCTGCAGAGAAAGTGTTTGCAGACTGCTGAATCCACACACGGGTTTAACTCTGGAAGTTGAGTGCACACATTGACAACCGTTCTGTTAGATAGCTGCGTTTTGGATTTAGAAGCAGATATTTCCCTGTGCTTACTGCTGTTTCTTCCATATGCCGGTAATGGGCTGAAAAGGCCTGTTTTGGGACTCTGCAGAGAAAGTGTTTGCAGACTGCTGAATCCACACACGGGTTTAACTCTGGAAGTTGAGTGCACACATTGACAACCGTTCTGTTAGATAGCTGCGTTTTGGATTTAGAAGCAGATATTTCCCTGTGCTTACTGCTGTTTCTTCCATATGCCGGTAATGGGCTGAAAACGCCTGTTTTGGGACTCTGCAGAGAAAGTGTTTGCAGACTGCTGAATCCACACACGGGTTTAACTCTGGAAGTTGAGTGCACACATTGACAACCGTTCTGTTAGATAGCTGCGTTTTGGATTTAGAAGCAGATATTTCCCTGTGCTTACTGCTGTTTCTTCCATATGCCGGTAATGGGCTGAAAACGCCTGTTTTGGGACTCTGCAGAGAAAGTGTTTGCAGACTGCTGAATCCACACACGGGTTTAACTCTGGAAGTTGAGTGCACACATTGACAACCGTTCTGTTAGATAGCTGCGTTTTGGATTTAGAAGCAGATATTTCCCTGGGCTTACTGCTGTTTCTTCCATATGCCGGTAATGGGCTGAAAACGCCTGTTTTGGGACTCTGCAGAGAAAGTGTTTGCAGACTGCTGAATCCACACACGGGTTTAACTCTGGAAGTTGAGTGCACACATTGACAACCGTTCTGTTAGATAGCTGCGTTTTGGATTTAGAAGCAGATATTTCCCTGTGCTTACTGCTGTTTCTTCCATATGCCGGTAATGGGCTGAAAACGCCTGTTTTGGGACTCTGCAGAGAAAGTGTTTGCAGACTGCTGAATCCACACACGGGTTTAACTCTGGAAGTTGAGTGCACACATTGACAACCGTTCTGTTAGATAGCTGCGTTTTGGATTTAGAAGCAGATATTTCCCTGTGCTTACTGCTGTTTCTTCCAAATGCCGGTAATGGGCTGAAAACGCCTGTTTTGGGACTCTGCAGAGAAAGTGTTTGCAGACTGCTGAATCCACACACGGGTTTAACTCTGGAAGTTGAGTGCACACATTGACAACCGTTCTGTTAGATAGCTGCGTTTTGGGTTTAGAAGCAGATATTTCCCTGTGCTTACTGCTGTTTCTTCCATATGCCGGTAATGGGCTGAAAACGCCTGTTTTGGGACTCTGCACAGAAAGTGTTTGCAGACTGCTGAATCCACACACCGGTTTAACTCTGGAAGTTGAGTGCACACATTGACAACCGTTCTGTTAGATAGCTGCGTTTTGGATTTAGAAGCAGATATTTCCCTGTGCTTACTGCTGTTTCTTCCATATGCCGGTAATGGGCTGAAAAACGCCTGTTTTGGGACTCTGCAGAGAAAGTGTTTGCAGACTGCTGAATCCACACACGGGTTTAACTCTGGAAGTTGAGTGCACACATTGACAACCGTTCTGTTAGATAGCTGCGTTTTGGATTTAGAAGCAGATATTTCCCTGTGCTTACTGCTGTTTCTTCCATATGCCGGTAATGGGCTGAAAACGCCTGTTTTGGGACTCTGCAGAGAAAGTGTTTGCAGACTGCTGAATCCACACACGGGTTTAACTCTGGAAGTTGAGTGCACACGTTGACAACCGTTCTGTTAGATAGCTGCGTTTTGGATTTAGAAGCAGATATTTCCCTGTGCTTACTGCTGTTTCTTCCATATGCCGGTAATGGGCTGAAAACGCCCTTTTTGGGACTCTGCAGAGAAAGTGTTTGCAGACTGCTGAATCCACACACGGGTTTAACTCTGGAAGTTGAGTGCACACATTGACAACCGTTCTGTTAGATAGCTGCGTTTTGGATTTAGAAGCAGATATTTCCCTGTGCTTACTGCTGTTTCTTCCAAATGCCGGTAATGGGCTGAAAACGCCTGTTTTGGGGACTCTGCAGAGAAAGTGTTTGCAGACTGCTGAATCCACACACGGGTTTAACTCTGGAAGTTGAGTGCACACATTGACAACCGTTCTGTTAGATAGCTGCGTTTTGGGTTTAGAAGCAGATATTTCCCTGTGCTTACTGCTGTTTTCTTCCATATGCCGGTAATGGGCTGAAAACGCCTGTTTTGGGACTCTGCAGAGAAAGTGTTTGCAGACTGCTGAATCCACACACGGGTTTAACTCTGGAAGTTGAGTGCACACATTGACAACCGTTCTGTTAGATAGCTGCGTTTTGGATTTAGAAGCAGATATTTCCCTGTGCTTACTGCTGTTTCTTCCATATGCCGGTAATGGGCTGAAAGCGCCTGTTTTGGGACTCTGCAGAGAAAGTGTTTGCAGACTGCTGAATCCACACACGGGTTTAACTCTGGAAGTTGAGTGCACACATTGACAACCGTTCTGTTAGATAGCTGCGTTTTGGATTTAGAAGCAGATATTTCCCTGTGCTTACTGCTGTTTCTTCCAAATGCCGGTAATGGGCTGAAAACGCCTGTTTTGGGACTCTGCAGAGAAAGTGTTTGCAGACTGCTGAATCCACACACGGGTTTAACTCTGGAAGTTGAGTGCACACATTGACAACCGTTCTGTTAGATAGCTGCGTTTTGGGTTTAGAAGCAGATATTTCCCTGTGCTTACTGCTGTTTCTTCCATATGCCGGTAATGGGCTGAAAACGCCTGTTTTGGGACTCTGCACAGAAAGTGTTTGCAGACTGCTGAATCCACACACCGGTTTAACTCTGGAAGTTGAGTGCACACATTGATAACCGTTGTGTTAGATAGCTGCGTTTTGGATTTAGAAGCAGATATTTCCCTGTGCTTACTGCTGTTTCTTCCATATGCCGGTAATGGGCTGAAAACGCCTGTTTTGGGACTCTGCAGAGAAAGTGTTTGCAGACTGCTGAATCCACACACGGGTTTAACTCTGGAAGTTGAGTGCACACGTTGACAACCGTTCTGTTAGATAGCTGCGTTTTGGATTTAGAAGCAGATATTTCCCTGTGCTTACTGCTGTTTCTTCCATATGCCGGTAATGGGCTGAAAACGCCTGTTTTGGGACTCTGCAGAGAAAGTGTTTGCAGACTGCTGAATCCACACACGGGTTTAACTCTGGAAGTTGAGTGCACACATTGACAACCGTTCTGTTAGATAGCTGCGTTTTGGATTTAGAAGCAGATATTTCCCTGTGCTTACTGCTGTTTCTTCCATATGCCGGTAATGGGCTGAAAACGCCTGTTTTGGGACTCTGCAGAGAAAGTGTTTGCAGACTGCTGAATCCACACACGGGTTTAACTCTGGAAGTTGAGTGCACACATTGACAACCGTTCTGTTAGATAGCTGCGTTTTGGATTTAGAAGCAGATATTTCCCTGTGCTTACTGCTGTTTCTTCCATATGGTAATGGGCTGAAAACGCCTGTTTTGGGACTCTGCAGAGAAAGTGTTTGCAGACTGCTGAATCCACACACGGGTTTAACTCTGGAAGTTGAGTGCACACATTGACAACCGTTCTGTTAGATAGCTGCGTTTTGGATTTAGAAGCAGATATTTCCCTGTGCTTACTGCTGTTTCTTCCATAGGCCGGTAATGGGCTGAAAACGCCTGTTTTGGGACTCTGCAGAGAAAGTGTTTGCAGACTGCTGAATCCACACACGCGTTTAACTCTGGAAGTTGAGTGCACACATTGACAACCGTTCTGTTAGATAGCTGCGTTTTGGATTTAGAAGCAGATATTTCCCTGTGCTTACTGCTGTTTCTTCCATATGCCGGTAATGGGCTGAAAACGCCTGTTTTGGGACTCTGCAGAGAAAGTGTTTGCAGACTGCTGAATCCACACACGGGTTTAACTCTGGAAGTTGAGTGCACACATTGACAACCGTTCTGTTAGATAGCTGCGTTTTGGATTTAGAAGCAGATATTTCCCTGTGCTTACTGCTGTTTCTTCCATATGCCGGTAATGGGCTGAAAACGCCTGTTTTGGGACTCTGCAGAGAAAGTGTTTGCAGACTGCTGAATCCACACACGGGTTTAACTCTGGAAGTTGAGTGCACACATTGACAACCGTTCTGTTAGATAGCTGCGTTTTGGATTTAGAAGCAGATATTTCCCTGTGCTTACTGCTGTTTCTTCCATATGCCGGTAATGGGCTGAAAACGCCTGTTTTGGGACTCTGCAGAGAAAGTGTTTGCAGACTGCTGAATCCACACACGGGTTTAACTCTGGAAGTTGAGTGCACACATTGACAACCGTTCTGTTAGATAGCTGCGTTTTGGATTTAGAAGCAGATATTTCCCTGTGCTTACTGCTGTTTCTTCCATATGCCGGTAATGGGCTGAAAACGCCTGTTTTGGGACTCTGCAGAGAAAGTGTTTGCAGACTGCTGAATCCACACACGGGTTTAACTCTGGAAGTTGAGTGCACACATTGACAACCGTTCTGTTAGATAGCTGCGTTTTGGATTTAGAAGCAGATATTTCCCTGTGCTTACTGCTGTTTCTTCCATATGCCGGTAATGGGCTGAAAACGCCTGTTTTGGGACTCTGCAGAGAAAGTGTTTGCAGACTGCTGAATCCACACACGGGTTTAACTCTGGAAGTTGAGTGCACACATTGACAACCGTTCTGTTAGATAGCTGCGTTTTGGATTTAGAAGCAGATATTTCCCTGTGCTTACTGCTGTTTCTTCCATATGCCGGTAATGGGCTGGAAAACGCCTGTTTTGGGACTCTGCAGAGAAAGTGTTTGCAGACTGCTGAATCCACACACGCGTTTAACTCTGGAAGTTGAGTGCACACATTGACAACCGTTCTGTTAGATAGCTGCGTTTTGGATTTAGAAGCAGATATTTCCCTGTGCTTACTGCTGTTTCTTCCATATGCCGGTAATGGGCTGAAAACGCCTGTTTTGGGACTCTGCACAGAAGGTGATTGCAGACTGCTGAATCCACACACGGGTTTACCTCTGGAAGTTGAGTGCACACATTGACAACCGTTCTGTTAGATAGCTGCGTTTTGGATTTAGAAGCAGATATTTCCCTGTGCTTACTGCTGTTTCTTCCATATGCCGGGTAAAGGGCTGAAAACGCCTGTTTTGGGACTCTGCAGAGAAAGTGTTTGCAGACTGCTGAATCCACACACGGGTTTAACTCTGGAAGTTGAGTGCACACATTGACAACCGTTCTGTTAGATAGCTGCGTTTTGGATTTAGAAGCAGATATTTCCCTGTGCTTACTGCTGTTTCTTCCATATGCCGGTAATGGGCTGAAAACGCCTGTTTTGGGACTCTGCAGAGAAAGTGTTTGCAGACTGCTGAATCCACACACGGGTTTAACTCTGGAAGTTGAGTGCACACATTGACAACCGTTCTGTTAGATAGCTGCGTTTTGGATTTAAAAGCAGATATTTCCCTGTGCTTACTGCTGTTTCTTCCATATGCCGGTAATGGGCTGAAAACGCCTGTTTTGGGACTCTGCAGAGAAAGTGTTTGCAGACTGCTGAATCCACACACGGGTTTAACTCTGGAAGTTGAGTGCACACATTGACAACCGTTCTGTTAGATAGCTGCGTTTTGGATTTAGAAGCAGATATTTCCCCTGTGCTTACTGCTGTTTCTTCCATATGCCGGTAATGGGCTGAAAACGCCTGTTTTGGGACTCTGCAGAGAAAGTGTTTGCAGACTGCTGAATCCACACACGGGTTTAACTCTGGAAGTTGAGTGCACACATTGACAACCGTTCTCTTAGATAGCTGCGTTTTGGATTTAGAAGCAGATATTTCCCTGTGCTTACTGCTGTTTCTTCCATATGCCGGTAATGGGCTGAAAACGCCTGTTTTGGGACTCTGCAGAGAAAGTGTTTGCAGACTGCTGAATCCACACACGGGTTTAACTCTGGAAGTTGAGTGCACACATTGACAACCGTTCTGTTAGATAGCTGCGTTTTGGATTTAGAAGCAGATATTTCCCTGTGCTTACTGCTGTTTCTTCCATATGCCGGTAATGGGCTGAAAACGCCTGTTTTGGGACTCTGCAGAGAAAGTGTTTGCAGACTGCTGAATCCACACACGGGTTTAACTCTGGAAGTTGAGTGCACACATTGACAACCGTTCTGTTAGATAGCTGCGTTTTGGATTTAGAAGCAGATATTTCCCTGTGCTTACTGCTGTTTCTTCCATATGCCGGTAATGGGCTGAAAACGCCTGTTTTGGGACTCTGCAGAGAAAGTGTTTGCAGACTGCTGAATCCACACACGGGTTTAACTCTGGAAGTTGAGTGCACACATTGACAACCGTTCTGTTAGATAGCTGCGTTTTGGATTTAGAAGCAGATATTTCCCTGTGCTTACTGCTGTTTCTTCCATATGCCGGTAATGGGCTGAAAACGCCTGTTTTGGGACTCTGCACAGAAGGTGATTGCAGACTGCTGAATCCACACACGGGTTTACCTCTGGAAGTTGAGTGCACACATTGACAACCGTTCTGTTAGATAGCTGCGTTTTGGATTTAGAAGCAGATATTTCCCTGTGCTTACTGCTGTTTCTTCCATATGCCGGTAATGGGCTGAAAACGCCTGTTTTGGGACTCTGCAGAGAAAGTGTTTGCAGACTGCTGAATCCACACACGGGTTTAACCCTGGAAGTTGAGTGCACACATTGACAACCGTTCTGTTAGATAGCTGCGTTTTGGATTTAGAAGCAGATATTTCCCTGTGCTTACTGCTGTTTCTTCCATATGCCGGTAATGGGCTGAAAACGCCTGTTTTGGGACTCTGCAGAGAAAGTGTTTGCAGACTGCTGAATCCACACACGGGTTTAACTCTGGAAGTTGAGTGCACACATTGACAACCGTTCTGTTAGATAGCTGCGTTTTGGATTTAGAAGCAGATATTTCCCTGTGCTTACTGCTGTTTCTTCCAAATGCCGGTAATGGGCTGAAAACGCCTGTTTTGGGACTCTGCAGAGAAAGTGTTTGCAGACTGCTGAATCCACACACGGGTTTAACTCTGGAAGTTGAGTGCACACATTGACAACCGTTCTGTTAGATAGCTGCGTTTTGGGTTTAGAAGCAGATATTTCCCTGTGCTTACTGCTGTTTCTTCCATATGCCGGTAATGGGCTGAAAACGCCTGTTTTGGGACTCTGCACAGAAAGTGTTTGCCGACTGCTGAATCCACACACCGGTTTTAACTCTGGAAGTTGAGTGCACACATTGATAACCGTTGTGTTAGATAGCTGCGTTTTGGATTTAGAAGCAGATATTTCCCTGTGCTTACTGCTGTTTCTTCCATATGCCGGTAATGGGCTGGAAAACGCCTGTTTTGGGACTCTGCAGAGAAAGTGTTTGCAGACTGCTGAATCCACACACGGGTTTAACTCTGGAAGTTGAGTGCACACGTTGACAACCGTTCTGTTAGATAGCTGCGTTTTGGATTTAGAAGCAGATATTTCCCTGTGCTTACTGCTGTTTCTTCCATATGCCGGTAATGGGCTGAAAACGCCTGTTTTGGGACTCTGCAGAGAAAGTGTTTGCAGACTGCTGAATCCACACACGGGTTTAACTCTGGAAGTTGAGTGCACACATTGACAACCGTTCTGTTAGATAGCTGCGTTTTGGATTTAGAAGCAGATATTTCCCTGTGCTTACTGCTGTTTCTTCCATATGCCGGTAATGGGCTGAAAACGCCTGTTTTGGGACTCTGCAGAGAAAGTGTTTGCAGACTGCTGAATCCACACACGGGTTTAACTCTGGAAGTTGAGTGCACACATTGACAACCGTTCTGTTAGATAGCTGCGTTTTGGATTTAGAAGCAGATATTTCCCTGTGCTTACTGCTGTTTCTTCCATATGCCGGTAATGGGCTGAAAACGCCTGTTTTGGGACTCTGCAGAGAAAGTGTTTGCAGACTGCTGAATCCACACACGGGTTTAACTCTGGAAGTTGAGTGCACACATTGACAACCGTTCTGTTAGATAGCTGCGTTTTGGATTTAGAAGCAGATATTTCCCTGTGCTTACTGCTGTTTCTTCCATATGCCGGTAATGGGCTGAAAACGCCTGTTTTGGGACTCTGCAGAGAAAGTGTTTGCAGACTGCTGAATCCACACACGCGTTTAACTCTGGAAGTTGAGTGCACACATTGACAACCGTTCTGTTAGATAGCTGCGTTTTGGATTTAGAAGCAGATATTTCCCTGTGCTTACTGCTGTTTCTTCCATATGCCGGTAATGGGCTGAAAACGCCTGTTTTGGGACTCTGCACAGAAGGTGATTGCAGACTGCTGAATCCACACACGGGTTTACCTCTGGAAGTTGAGTGCACACATTGACAACCGTTCTGTTAGATAGCTGCGTTTTGGATTTAGAAGCAGATATTTCCCTGTGCTTACTGCTGTTTCTTCCATATGCCGGTAATGGGCTGAAAACGCCTGTTTTGGGACTCTGCAGAGAAAGTGTTTGCAGACTGCTGAATCCACACACGGGTTTAACTCTGGAAGTTGAGTGCACACATTGACAACCGTTCTGTTAGATAGCTGCGTTTTGGATTTAGAAGCAGATATTTCCCTGTGCTTACTGCTGTTTCTTCCATATGCCGGGTAATGGGCTGAAAACGCCTGTTTTGGGACTCTGCAGAGAAAGTGTTTGCAGACTGCTGAATCCACACACGGGTTTAACTCTGGAAGTTGAGTGCACACATTGACAACCGTTCTGTTAGATAGCTGCGTTTTGGATTTAGAAGCAGATATTTCCCTGTGCTTACTGCTGTTTCTTCCATATGCCGGTAATGGGCTGAAAACGCCTGTTTTGGGACTCTGCAGAGAAAGTGTTTGCAGACTGCTGAATCCACACACGGGTTTAACTCTGGAAGTTGAGTGCACACATTGACAACCGTTCTGTTAGATAGCTGCGTTTTGGATTTAGAAGCAGATATTTCCCTGTGCTTACTGCTGTTTCTTCCATATGCCGGTAATGGGCTGAAAACGCCTGTTTTGGGACTCTGCAGAGAAAGTGTTTGCAGACTGCTGAATCCACACACGGGTTTAACTCTGGAAGTTGAGTGCACACATTGACAACCGTTCTCTTAGATAGCTGCGTTTTGGATTTAGAAGCAGATATTTCCCTGTGCTTACTGCTGTTTCTTCCATATGCCGGTAATGGGCTGAAAACGCCTGTTTTGGGACTCTGCAGAGAAAGTGTTTGCAGACTGCTGAATCCACACACGGGTTTAACTCTGGAAGTTGAGTGCACACATTGACAACCGTTCTGTTAGATAGCTGCGTTTTGGATTTAGAAGCAGATATTTCCCTGTGCTTACTGCTGTTTCTTCCATATGCCGGTAATGGGCTGAAAACGCCTGTTTTGGGACTCTGCAGAGAAAGTGTTTGCAGACTGCTGAATCCACACACGGGTTTAACTCTGGAAGTTGAGTGCACACATTGACAACCGTTCTGTTAGATAGCTGCGTTTTGGATTTAGAAGCAGATATTTCCCTGTGCTTACTGCTGTTTCTTCCATATGCCGGTAATGGGCTGAAAACGCCTGTTTTGGGACTCTGCAGAGAAAGTGTTTGCAGACTGCTGAATCCACACACGGGTTTAACTCTGGAAGTTGAGTGCACACATTGACAACCGTTCTGTTAGATAGCTGCGTTTTGGATTTAGAAGCAGATATTTCCCTGTGCTTACTGCTGTTTCTTCCATATGCCGGTAATGGGCTGAAAACGCCTGTTTTGGGACTCTGCAGAGAAAGTGTTTGCAGACTGCTGAATCCACACACGGGTTTAACTCTGGAAGTTGAGTGCACACATTGACAACCGTTCTGTTAGATAGCTGCGTTTTGGATTTAGAAGCAGATATTTCCCTGGGCTTACTGCTGTTTCTTCCATATGCCGGTAATGGGCTGAAAACGCCTGTTTTGGGACTCTGCAGAGAAAGTGTTTGCAGACTGCTGAATCCACACACGGGTTTAACTCTGGAAGTTGAGTGCACACATTGACAACCGTTCTGTTAGATAGCTGCGTTTTGGATTTAGAAGCAGATATTTCCCTGTGCTTACTGCTGTTTCTTCCATATGCCGGTAATGGGCTGAAAACGCCTGTTTTGGGACTCTGCAGAGAAAGTGTTTGCAGACTGCTGAATCCACACACGGGTTTAACTCTGGAAGTTGAGTGCACACATTGACAACCGTTCTGTTAGATAGCTGCGTTTTGGATTTAGAAGCAGATATTTCCCTGTGCTTACTGCTGTTTCTTCCATATGCCGGTAATGGGCTGAAAACGCCTGTTTTGGGACTCTGCAGAGAAAGTGTTTGCAGACTGCTGAATCCACACACGGGTTTAACTCTGGAAGTTGAGTGCACACATTGACAACCGTTCTGTTAGATAGCTGCGTTTTGGATTTAGAAGCAGATATTTCCCTGGGCTTACTGCTGTTTCTTCCATATGCCGGTAATGGGCTGAAAACGCCTGTTTTGGGACTCTGCAGAGAAAGTGTTTGCAGACTGCTGAATCCACACACGGGTTTAACTCTGGAAGTTGAGTGCACACATTGACAACCGTTCTGTTAGATAGCTGCGTTTTGGATTTAGAAGCAGATATTTCCCTGTGCTTACTGCTGTTTCTTCCATATGCCGGTAATGGGCTGAAAACGCCTGTTTTGGGACTCTGCAGAGAAAGTGTTTGCAGACTGCTGAATCCACACACGGGTTTAACTCTGGAAGTTGAGTGCACACATTGACAACCGTTCTGTTAGATAGCTGCGTTTTGGATTTAGAAGCAGATATTTCCCTGTGCTTACTGCTGTTTCTTCCAAATGCCGGTAATGGGCTGAAAACGCCTGTTTTGGGACTCTGCAGAGAAAGTGTTTGCAGACTGCTGAATCCACACACGGGTTTAACTCTGGAAGTTGAGTGCACACATTGACAACCGTTCTGTTAGATAGCTGCGTTTTGGGTTTAGAAGCAGATATTTCCCTGTGCTTACTGCTGTTTCTTCCATATGCCGGTAATGGGCTGAAAACGCCTGTTTTGGGACTCTGCAGAGAAAGTGTTTGCAGACTGCTGAATCCACACACGGGTTTAACTCTGGAAGTTGAGTGCACACATTGACAACCGTTCTGTTAGATAGCTGCGTTTTGGATTTAGAAGCAGATATTTCCCTGTGCTTACTGCTGTTTCTTCCATATGCCGGTAATGGGCTGAAAACGCCTGTTTTGGGACTCTGCAGAGAAAGTGTTTGCAGACTGCTGAATCCACACACGGGTTTAACTCTGGAAGTTGAGTGCACACATTGACAACCGTTCTGTTAGATAGCTGCGTTTTGGATTTAGAAGCAGATATTTCCCTGTGCTTACTGCTGTTTCTTCCATATGCCGGTAATGGGCTGAAAACGCCTGTTTTGGGACTCTGCAGAGAAAGTGTTTGCAGACTGCTGAATCCACACACGGGTTTAACTCTGGAAGTTGAGTGCACACGTTGACAACCGTTCTGTTAGATAGCTGCGTTTTGGATTTAGAAGCAGATATTTCCCTGTGCTTACTGCTGTTTCTTCCATATGCCGGTAATGGGCTGAAAACGCCTGTTTTGGGACTCTGCAGAGAAAGTGTTTGCAGACTGCTGAATCCACACACGGGTTTAACTCTGGAAGTTGAGTGCACACATTGACAACCGTTCTGTTAGATAGCTGCGTTTTGGATTTAGAAGCAGATATTTCCCTGTGCTTACTGCTGTTTCTTCCAAATGCCGGTAATGGGCTGAAAACGCCTGTTTTGGGACTCTGCAGAGAAAGTGTTTGCAGACTGCTGAATCCACACACGGGTTTAACTCTGGAAGTTGAGTGCACACATTGACAACCGTTCTGTTAGATAGCTGCGTTTTGGGTTTAGAAGCAGATATTTCCCTGTGCTTACTGCTGTTTCTTCCATATGCCGGTAATGGGCTGAAAACGCCTGTTTTGGGACTCTGCAGAGAAAGTGTTTGCAGACTGCTGAATCCACACACGGGTTTAACTCTGGAAGTTGAGTGCACACATTGACAACCGTTCTGTTAGATAGCTGCGTTTTGGGTTTAGAAGCAGATATTTCCCTGTGCTTACTGCTGTTTCTTCCATATGCCGGTAATGGGCTGAAAACGCCTGTTTTGGGACTCTGCACAGAAAGTGTTTGCAGACTGCTGAATCCACACACCGGTTTAACTCTGGAAGTTGAGTGCACACATTGATAACCGTTGTGTTAGATAGCTGCGTTTTGGATTTAGAAGCAGATATTTCCCTGTGCTTACTGCTGTTTCTTCCATATGCCGGTAATGGGCTGAAAACGCCTGTTTTGGGACTCTGCAGAGAAAGTGTTTGCAGACTGCTGAATCCACACACGGGTTTAACTCTGGAAGTTGAGTGCACACGTTGACAACCGTTCTGTTAGATAGCTGCGTTTTGGATTTAGAAGCAGATATTTCCCTGTGCTTACTGCTGTTTCTTCCATATGCCGGTAATGGGCTGAAAACGCCTGTTTTGGGACTCTGCAGAGAAAGTGTTTGCAGACTGCTGAATCCACACACGGGTTTAACTCTGGAAGTTGAGTGCACACATTGACAACCGTTCTGTTAGATAGCTGCGTTTTGGATTTAGAAGCAGATATTTCCCTGTGCTTACTGCTGTTTCTTCCATATGCCGGTAATGGGCTGAAAACGCCTGTTTTGGGACTCTGCAGAGAAAGTGTTTGCAGACTGCTGAATCCACACACGGGTTTAACTCTGGAAGTTGAGTGCACACATTGACAACCGTTCTGTTAGATAGCTGCGTTTTGGATTTAGAAGCAGATATTTCCCTGTGCTTACTGCTGTTTCTTCCATATGCCGGTAATGGGCTGAAAACGCCTGTTTTGGGACTCTGCAGAGAAAGTGTTTGCAGACTGCTGAATCCACACACGGGTTTAACTCTGGAAGTTGAGTGCACACATTGACAACCGTTCTGTTAGATAGCTGCGTTTTGGATTTAGAAGCAGATATTTCCCTGTGCTTACTGCTGTTTCTTCCATATGCCGGTAATGGGCTGAAAACGCCTGTTTTGGGACTCTGCAGAGAAAGTGTTTGCAGACTGCTGAATCCACACACGGGTTTAACTCTGGAAGTTGAGTGCACACATTGACAACCGTTCTGTTAGATAGCTGCGTTTTGGATTTAGAAGCAGATATTTCCCTGTGCTTACTGCTGTTTCTTCCATATGCCGGTAATGGGCTGAAAACGCCTGTTTTGGGACTCTGCACAGAAGGTGATTGCAGACTGCTGAATCCACACACGGGTTTACCTCTGGAAGTTGAGTGCACACATTGACAACCGTTCTGTTAGATAGCTGCGTTTTGGATTTAGAAGCAGATATTTCCCTGTGCTTACTGCTGTTTCTTCCATATGCCGGTAATGGGCTGAAAACGCCTGTTTTGGGACTCTGCAGAGAAAGTGTTTGCAGACTGCTGAATCCACACACGGGTTTAACCCTGGAAGTTGAGTGCACACATTGACAACCGTTCTGTTAGATAGCTGCGTTTTGGATTTAGAAGCAGATATTTCCCTGTGCTTACTGCTGTTTCTTCCATATGCCGGTAATGGGCTGAAAACGCCTGTTTTGGGACTCTGCAGAGAAAGTGTTTGCAGACTGCTGAATCCACACACGGGTTTAACTCTGGAAGTTGAGTGCACACATTGACAACCGTTCTGTTAGATAGCTGCGTTTTGGATTTAGAAGCAGATATTTCCCTGTGCTTACTGCTGTTTCTTCCAAATGCCGGTAATGGGCTGAAAACGCCTGTTTTGGGACTCTGCAGAGAAAGTGTTTGCAGACTGCTGAATCCACACACGGGTTTAACTCTGGAAGTTGAGTGCACACATTGACAACCGTTCTGTTAGATAGCTGCGTTTTGGGTTTAGAAGCAGATATTTCCCTGTGCTTACTGCTGTTTCTTCCATATGCCGGTAATGGGCTGAAAACGCCTGTTTTGGGACTCTGCACAGAAAGTGTTTGCCGACTGCTGAATCCACACACCGGTTTAACTCTGGAAGTTGAGTGCACACATTGATAACCGTTGTGTTAGATAGCTGCGTTTTGGATTTAGAAGCAGATATTTCCCTGTGCTTACTGCTGTTTCTTCCATATGCCGGTAATGGGCTGAAAACGCCTGTTTTGGGACTCTGCAGAGAAAGTGTTTGCAGACTGCTGAATCCACACACGGGTTTAACTCTGGAAGTTGAGTGCACACGTTGACAACCGTTCTGTTAGATAGCTGCGTTTTGGATTTAGAAGCAGATATTTCCCTGTGCTTACTGCTGTTTCTTCCATATGCCGGTAATGGGCTGAAAACGCCTGTTTTGGGACTCTGCAGAGAAAGTGTTTGCAGACTGCTGAATCCACACACGGGTTTAACTCTGGAAGTTGAGTGCACACATTGACAACCGTTCTGTTAGATAGCTGCGTTTTGGATTTAGAAGCAGATATTTCCCTGTGCTTACTGCTGTTTCTTCCATATGCCGGTAATGGGCTGAAAACGCCTGTTTTGGGACTCTGCAGAGAAAGTGTTTGCAGACTGCTGAATCCACACACGGGTTTAACTCTGGAAGTTGAGTGCACACATTGACAACCGTTCTGTTAGATAGCTGCGTTTTGGATTTAGAAGCAGATATTTCCCTGTGCTTACTGCTGTTTCTTCCATATGCCGGTAATGGGCTGAAAACGCCTGTTTTGGGACTCTGCAGAGAAAGTGTTTGCAGACTGCTGAATCCACACACGGGTTTAACTCTGGAAGTTGAGTGCACACATTGACAACCGTTCTGTTAGATAGCTGCGTTTTGGATTTAGAAGCAGATATTTCCCTGTGCTTACTGCTGTTTCTTCCATATGCCGGTAATGGGCTGAAAACGCCTGTTTTGGGACTCTGCAGAGAAAGTGTTTGCAGACTGCTGAATCCACACACGCGTTTAACTCTGGAAGTTGAGTGCACACATTGACAACCGTTCTGTTAGATAGCTGCGTTTTGGATTTAGAAGCAGATATTTCCCTGTGCTTACTGCTGTTTCTTCCATATGCCGGTAATGGGCTGAAAACGCCTGTTTTGGGACTCTGCACAGAAGGTGATTGCAGACTGCTGAATCCACACACGGGTTTACCTCTGGAAGTTGAGTGCACACATTGACAACCGTTCTGTTAGATAGCTGCGTTTTGGATTTAGAAGCAGATATTTCCCTGTGCTTACTGCTGTTTCTTCCATATGCCGGTAATGGGCTGAAAACGCCTGTTTTGGGACTCTGCAGAGAAAGTGTTTGCAGACTGCTGAATCCACACACGGGTTTAACTCTGGAAGTTGAGTGCACACATTGACAACCGTTCTGTTAGATAGCTGCGTTTTGGATTTAGAAGCAGATATTTCCCTGTGCTTACTGCTGTTTCTTCCATATGCCGGTAATGGGCTGAAAACGCCTGTTTTGGGACTCTGCAGAGAAAGTGTTTGCAGACTGCTGAATCCACACACGGGTTTAACTCTGGAAGTTGAGTGCACACATTGACAACCGTTCTGTTAGATAGCTGCGTTTTGGATTTAGAAGCAGATATTTCCCTGTGCTTACTGCTGTTTCTTCCATATGCCGGTAATGGGCTGAAAACGCCTGTTTTGGGACTCTGCAGAGAAAGTGTTTGCAGACTGCTGAATCCACACACGGGTTTAACTCTGGAAGTTGAGTGCACACATTGACAACCGTTCTGTTAGATAGCTGCGTTTTGGATTTAGAAGCAGATATTTCCCTGTGCTTACTGCTGTTTCTTCCATATGCCGGTAATGGGCTGAAAACGCCTGTTTTGGGACTCTGCAGAGAAAGTGTTTGCAGACTGCTGAATCCACACACGGGTTTAACTCTGGAAGTTGAGTGCACACATTGACAACCGTTCTCTTAGATAGCTGCGTTTTGGATTTAGAAGCAGATATTTCCCTGTGCTTACTGCTGTTTCTTCCATATGCCGGTAATGGGCTGAAAACGCCTGTTTTGGGACTCTGCAGAGAAAGTGTTTGCAGACTGCTGAATCCACACACGGGTTTAACTCTGGAAGTTGAGTGCACACATTGACAACCGTTCTGTTAGATAGCTGCGTTTTGGATTTAGAAGCAGATATTTCCCTGTGCTTACTGCTGTTTCTTCCATATGCCGGTAATGGGCTGAAAACGCCTGTTTTGGGACTCTGCAGAGAAAGTGTTTGCAGACTGCTGAATCCACACACGGGTTTAACTCTGGAAGTTGAGTGCACACATTGACAACCGTTCTGTTAGATAGCTGCGTTTTGGATTTAGAAGCAGATATTTCCCTGTGCTTACTGCTGTTTCTTCCATATGCCGGTAATGGGCTGAAAACGCCTGTTTTGGGACTCTGCAGAGAAAGTGTTTGCAGACTGCTGAATCCACACACGGGTTTAACTCTGGAAGTTGAGTGCACACATTGACAACCGTTCTGTTAGATAGCTGCGTTTTGGATTTAGAAGCAGATATTTCCCTGTGCTTACTGCTGTTTCTTCCATATGCCGGTAATGGGCTGAAAACGCCTGTTTTGGGACTCTGCAGAGAAAGTGTTTGCAGACTGCTGAATCCACACACGGGTTTAACTCTGGAAGTTGAGTGCACACATTGACAACCGTTCTGTTAGATAGCTGCGTTTTGGATTTAGAAGCAGATATTTCCCTGGGCTTACTGCTGTTTCTTCCATATGCCGGTAATGGGCTGAAAACGCCTGTTTTGGGACTCTGCAGAGAAAGTGTTTGCAGACTGCTGAATCCACACACGGGTTTAACTCTGGAAGTTGAGTGCACACATTGACAACCGTTCTGTTAGATAGCTGCGTTTTGGATTTAGAAGCAGATATTTCCCTGTGCTTACTGCTGTTTCTTCCATATGCCGGTAATGGGCTGAAAACGCCTGTTTTGGGACTCTGCAGAGAAAGTGTTTGCAGACTGCTGAATCCACACACGGGTTTAACTCTGGAAGTTGAGTGCACACATTGACAACCGTTCTGTTAGATAGCTGCGTTTTGGATTTAGAAGCAGATATTTCCCTGTGCTTACTGCTGTTTCTTCCATATGCCGGTAAAGGGCTGAAAACGCCTGTTTTGGGACTCTGCAGAGAAAGTGTTTGCAGACTGCTGAATCCACACACGGGTTTAACTCTGGAAGTTGAGTGCACACATTGACAACCGTTCTGTTAGATAGCTGCGTTTTGGATTTAGAAGCAGATATTTCCCTGTGCTTACTGCTGTTTCTTCCATATGCCGGTAATGGGCTGAAAACGCCTGTTTTGGGACTCTGCAGAGAAAGTGTTTGCAGACTGCTGAATCCACACACGGGTTTAACTCTGGAAGTTGAGTGCACACATTGACAACCGTTCTCTTAGATAGCTGCGTTTTGGATTTAGAAGCAGATATTTCCCTGTGCTTACTGCTGTTTCTTCCATATGCCGGTAATGGGCTGAAAACGCCTGTTTTGGGACTCTGCAGAGAAAGTGTTTGCAGACTGCTGAATCCACACACGGGTTTAACTCTGGAAGTTGAGTGCACACATTGACAACCGTTCTGTTAGATAGCTGCGTTTTGGATTTAGAAGCAGATATTTCCCTGGGCTTATTGCTGTTTCTTCCATATGCCGGTAATGGGCTGAAAACGCCTGTTTTGGGACTCTGCAGAGAAAGTGTTTGCAGACTGCTGAATCCACACACGGGTTTAACTCTGGAAGTTGAGTGCACACATTGACAATCGTTCTGTTAGATAGCTGCGTTTTGGATTTAGAAGCAGATATTTCCCTGTGCTTACTGCTGTTTCTTCCAAATGCCGGTAATGGGCTGAAAACGCCTGTTTTGGGACTCTGCAGAGAAAGTGTTTGCAGACTGCTGAATCCACACACGGGTTTAACTCTGGAAGTTGAGTGCACACATTGACAACCGTTCTGTTAGATAGCTGCGTTTTGGGTTTAGAAGCAGATATTTCCCTGTGCTTACTGCTGTTTCTTCCATATGCCGGTAATGGGCTGAAAACGCCTGTTTTGGGACTCTGCACAGAAAGTGTTTGCAGACTGCTGAATCCACACACCGGTTTAACTCTGGAAGTTGAGTGCACACATTGACAACCGTTCTGTTAGATAGCTGCGTTTTGGATTTAGAAGCAGATATTTCCCTGTACTTACTGCTGTTTCTTCCATAGGCCGGTAATGGGCTGAAAACGCCTGTTTTGGGACTCTGCAGAGAAAGTGTTTGCAGACTGCTGAATCCACACACGGGTTTAACTCTGGAAGTTGAGTGCACACGTTGACAACCGTTCTGTTAGATAGCTGCGTTTTGGATTTAAAAGCAGATATTTCCCTGTGCTTACTGCTGTTTCTTCCATATGCCGGTAATGGGCTGAAAACGCCTGTTTTGGGACTCTGCAGAGAAAGTGTTTGCAGACTGCTGAATCCACACACGGGTTTAACTCTGGAAGTTGAGTGCACACGTTGACAACCGTTCTGTTAGATAGCTGCGTTTTGGATTTAGAAGCAGATATTTCCCTGTGCTTACTGCTGTTTCTTCCATATGCCGGTAATGGGCTGAAAACGCCTGTTTTGGGACTCTGCAGAGAAAGTGTTTGCAGACTGCTGAATCCACACACGGGTTTACCTCTGGAAGTTGGGTGCACACATTGACAACCGTTCTGTTAGATAGCTGCGTTTTGGATTTAGAAGCAGATATTTCCCTGTGCTTACTGCTGTTTCTTCCATATGCCGGTAATGGGCTGAAAACGCCTGTTTTGGGACTCTGCAGAGAAAGTGTTTGCAGACTGCTGAATCCACACACGGGTTTAACTCTGGAAGTTGAGTGCACACATTGACAACCGTTCTGTTAGATAGCTGCGTTTTGGATTTAGAAGCAGATATTTCCCTGTGCTTACTGCTGTTTCTTCCATATGCCGGTATTGGGCTGAAAACGCCTGTTTTGGGACTCTGCAGAGAAAGTGTTTGCAGACTGCTGAATCCACACACGGGTTTAACTCTGGAAGTTGAGTGCACACATTGACAACCGTTCTGTTAGATAGCTGCGTTTTGGATTTAGAAGCAGATATTTCCCTGTGCTTACTGCTGTTTCTTCCAAATGCCGGTAATGGGCTGAAAACGCCTGTTTTGGGACTCTGCAGAGAAAGTGTTTGCAGACTGCTGAATCCACACACGGGTTTAACTCTGGAAGTTGAGTGCACACATTGACAACCGTTCTGTTAGATAGCTGCGTTTTGGATTTAGAAGCAGATATTTCCCTGTGCTTACTGCTGTTTCTTCCATATGCCGGTAATGGGCTGAAAACGCCTGTTTTGGGACTCTGCAGAGAAAGTGTTTGCAGACTGCTGAATCCACACACGGGTTTAACTCTGGAAGTTGAGTGCACACATTGACAACCGTTCTGTTAGATAGCTGCGTTTTGGATTTAGAAGCAGATATTTCCCTGTGCTTACTGCTGTTTCTTCCATATGCCGGTAATGGGCTGAAAACGCCTGTTTTGGGACTCTGCAGAGAAAGTGTTTGCAGACTGCTGAATCCACACACGGGTTTAACTCTGGAAGTTGAGTGCACACATTGACAACCGTTCTGTTAGATAGCTGCGTTTTGGATTTAGAAGCAGATATTTCCCTGTGCTTACTGCTGTTTCTTCCAAATGCCGGTAATGGGCTGAAAACGCCTGTTTTGGGACTCTGCAGAGAAAGTGTTTGCAGACTGCTGAATCCACACACGGGTTTAACTCTGGAAGTTGAGTGCACACATTGACAACCGTTCTGTTAGATAGCTGCGTTTTGGATTTAGAAGCAGATATTTCCCTGTGCTTACTGCTGTTTCTTCCATATGCCGGTAATGGGCTGAAAACGCCTGTTTTGGGACTCTGCAGAGAAAGTGTTTGCAGACTGCTGAATCCACACACGGGTTTAACTCTGGAAGTTGAGTGCACACATTGACAACCGTTCTGTTAGATAGCTGCGTTTTGGATTTAGAAGCAGATATTTCCCTGTGCTTACTGCTGTTTCTTCCATATGCCGGTAATGGGCTGAAAACGCCTGTTTTGGGACTCTGCAGAGAAAGTGTTTGCAGACTGCTGAATCCACACACGGGTTTAACTCTGGAAGTTGAGTGCACACATTGACAACCGTTCTGTTAGATAGCTGCGTTTTGGATTTAGAAGCAGATATTTCCCTGTGCTTACTGCTGTTTCTTCCATATGCCGGTAATGGGCTGAAAACGCCTGTTTTGGGACTCTGCAGAGAAAGTGTTTGCAGACTGCTGAATCCACACACGGGTTTAACTCTGGAAGTTGAGTGCACACATTGACAACCGTTCTGTTAGATAGCTGCGTTTTGGATTTAGAAGCAGATATTTCCCTGTGCTTACTGCTGTTTCTTCCATATGCCGGTAATGGGCTGAAAACGCCTGTTTTGGGACTCTGCAGAGAAAGTGTTTGCAGACTGCTGAATCCACACACGGGTTTAACTCTGGAAGTTGAGTGCACACATTGACAACCGTTCTGTTAGATAGCTGCGTTTTGGATTTAGAAGCAGATATTTCCCTGTGCTTACTGCTGTTTCTTCCATATGCCGGTAATGGGCTGAAAACGCCTGTTTTGGGACTCTGCAGAGAAAGTGTTTGCAGACTGCTGAATCCACACACGGGTTTAACTCTGGAAGTTGAGTGCACACATTGACAACCGTTCTGTTAGATAGCTGCGTTTTGGATTTAGAAGCAGATATTTCCCTGTGCTTACTGCTGTTTCTTCCATATGCCGGTAATGGGCTGAAAACGCCTGTTTTGGGACTCTGCAGAGAAAGTGTTTGCAGACTGCTGAATCCACACACGGGTTTAACTCTGGAAGTTGAGTGCACACATTGACAACTGTTCTGTTAGATAGCTGCGTTTTGGGTTTAGAAGCAGATATTTCCCTGTGCTTACTGCTGTTTCTTCCATATGCCGGTAATGGGCTGAAAACGCCTGTTTTGGGACTCTGCACAGAAAGTGTTTGCAGACTGCTGAATCCACACACCGGTTTAACTCTGGAAGTTGAGTGCACACATTGACAACCGTTGTGTTAGATAGCTGCGTTTTGGATTTAGAAGCAGATATTTCC